>NW_027167724.1:0-176994 GCF_040954835.1 Lepisosteus oculatus
CCATGTAAGTTATGGGGCAGTAACATCACATTTTTCAAAACGTGTTTTCAGCCCGAAATAAACGCGTTTTTTCAGACAACTGAATCTCCTTGTAACAGCAAGGCTCAGAAGAGCCCACACACTCCAGCCCTTAACCCCAGTGTACAGAAAGTGTCAAAACGTGTTTTTCTGCAGAAATAAACATGTTTCTGCAAGTTTGGTCATCCCCATGTAAGTTATGGGGCAGTAACATCACACTTTTCAAAACGTGTTTTCAGCCCGAAAATAAACACGTTTTTTCAGGCAACTGAATCTCCTTGTAACAGCAAGCTTCAGAAGAGCCCACACACTCAGCCCTTAACCCCAGTGTACAGGAAATTGTCAAACATGTTTTTCAGCAGAAATAAACATGTTTCTGCAAGTTTGGTCAACCCCAGGTAAGTTATGGGGCAGTAACATCACACTTTTCAAAACGTGTTTTCAGCCCGAAATAAACGCGTTTTTTCAGGCACCTGAATCTCCTTGTAACAGCAAGGCTCAGAAGTGCCCACACACTCAGCCCTTAACCCCAGTGTACAGAAAGTGTCAAAACATGTTTTTCAGCAGAAATAAACATGTTTCTGCAAGTTTGGTCAACCCCATGTAAGTTATGGGGCAGTAACATCACACTTTTCAAAACGTGTTTTTCAGCCCGAAATAAACGCGTTTTTTCAGACAACTGAATCTCCTTGTAACAGCAAGCTTCAGAAGAGCCCACACACTCAGCCTTAACCCAGTGTACAGAAAGTGTCAAAACGTGTTTTTCAGCAGAAATAAACATGTTTCTGCAAGTTTGGTCAACCCCATGTAAGTTATGGGGCAGTAACATCACACTTTTCAAAACGTGTTTTTCAGCCCGAAATAAACGCGTTTTTTCAGACAACTGAATCTCCTTGTAACAGCAAGCTTCAGAAGAGCCCACACACTCAGCCCTTAACCCAGTGTACAGAAATTGTCAAAACATGTTTTTCAGCAGAAATAAACATGTTTCTGCAAGTTTGGTCAACCCCATGTAAGTTATGGGGCAGTAACATCACACTTTTCAAAACGTGTTTTTCAGCCGAAATAAACGCGTTTTTTCAGGCAACTGAATCTACTTGTAACAGCAAGGCTCAGAAGTGCCCACACACTCAGCCTTAACCCCAGTGTACAGAAAGTGTCAAAACATGTTTTTCAGCAGAAATAAACATGTTTCTGCAAGTTTGGTCAACCCCATGTAAGTTATGGGGCAGTAACATCACACTTTTCAAAACGTGTTTTTCAGCCCGAAATAAACGCGTTTTTTCAGACAACTGAATCTCCTTCTAACAGCAAGCTTCAGAAGAGCCACACACTCAGCCCTTAACCCCAGTGTACAGAAAGTGTCAAAACGTGTTTTTCAGCAGAAATAAACATGTTTCTGCAAGTTTGGTCAACCCCATGTAAGTATGGGGCAGTAACATCACACTTTTCAAAACGTGTTTTCAGCCCGAATAAACGCGTTTTTTCAGGCAACTGAATCTCCTTGTAACAGCAAGCTTCAGAAGAGCCCACACACTCAGCCCTTAACCCCAGTGTACAGAAAGTGTCAAAACGTGTTTTCAGCAGAAATAAACATGTTTCTGCAAGTTTGGTCAACCCCATGTAAGTTATGGGGCAGTAACATCACTCTTTCAAAACGTGTTTTCAGCCCGAAATAAACGCGTTTTTTCAGGCAACTGAATCTACTTGTAAAAGCAAGGCTCAGAAGTGCCCACACACTCAGCCCTTAACCCAGTGTACAGAAAGTGTCAAAACATGTTTTTCAGCAGAAATAAACATGTTTCTGCAAGTTTGGTCAACCCCAGGTAAGTTATGGGGCAGTAACATCACACTTTTCAAAACGTGTTTTTCAGCCCGAAATAAACGCGTTTTTTCAGGCAACTGAATCTCCTTGTAACAGCAAGGCTCAGAAGTGCCCACACACTCAGCCCTTAACCCCAGTGTACAGAAAGTGTCAAAACATGATTTTCAGCAGAAATAAACATGTTTCTGCAAGTTTGGTCAACCCCATGTAAGTTATGGGGCAGTAACATCACCTTTTCAAAACGTGTTTTTCAGCCCGAAATAAACACGTTTTTTCAGGCAACTGAATCTCCTTGTAACAGCAAGCTTCAGAAGAGCCCACACACTCAGCCCTTAACCCCAGTGTACAGAAAGTGTCAAAACGTGTTTTTCAGCAGAAATAAACATGTTTCTGCAAGTTTGGTCAACCCCATGTAAGTTATGGGGCAGTAACATCACTCTTTTCAAAACGTGTTTTTCAGCCCGAAATAAACGCGTTTTTTCAGGCAACTGAATCTACTTGTAAAAGCAAGGCTCAGAAGTGCCCACACACTCAGCCCTTAACCCCAGTGTACAGAAAGTGTCAAAACATGTTTTTCAGCAGAAATAAACATGTTTCTGCAAGTTTGGTCAACCCCATGTAAGTTATGGGGCAGTAACATCACACTTTTCAAACGTGTTTTTCAGCCCGAAATAAACGCGTTTTTCAGACAACTGAATCTCCTTCTAACAGCAAGCTTCAGAAGAGCCCACACACTCAGCCCTTAACCCCAGTGTACAGAAAGTGTCAAAACGTGTTTTTCAGCAGAAATAAACATGTTCTGCAAGTTTGGTCAACCCCATGTAAGTTATGGGGCAGTAACATCACACTTTTCAAAACGTGTTTTTCAGCCCGAAATAAACGCGTTTTTTCAGGCAACTGAATCTCCTTGTAACAGCAAGCTTCAGAAGAGCCCACACACTCAGCCCTTAACCCCAGTGTACAGAAAGTGTCAAACGTGTTTTCAGCAGAAATAACATGTTTCTGCAAGTTTGGTCAACCCCATGTAAGTTATGGGGCAGTAACATCACTCTTTTCAAAAAGTGTTTTTCAGCCCGAAATAAAACGCGTTTTTTCAGGCAACTGAATCTACTTGTAAAAGCAAGGCTCAGAAGTGCCCACACACTCAGCCCTTAACCCCAGTGTACAGAAAGTGTCAAAACATGTTTTTCAGCAGAAATAAACATGTTTCTGCAAGTTTGGTCAACCCCAGGTAAGTTATGGGGCAGTAACATCACACTTTTCAAAACGTGTTTTTCAGCCCGAAATAAACGCGTTTTTTCAGGCAACTGAATCTCCTTGTAACAGCAAGGCTCAGAAGTGCCCACACACTCAGCCTTAACCCCAGTGTACAGAAAGTGTCAAAACATGATTTTCAGCAGAAATAAACATGTTTCTGCAAGTTTGGTCAACCCCATGTAAGTTATGGGGCAGTAACATCACACTTTTCAAAACGTGTTTTTCAGCCCGAAATAAACACGTTTTTTCAGGCAACTGAATCTCCTTGTAACAGCAAGCTTCAGAAGAGCCCACACACTCAGCCCTTAACCCCAGTGTACAGAAAGTGTCAAAACGTGTTTTTCAGCAGAAATAAACATGTTTCTGCAAGTTTGGTCAACCCCATGTAAGTTATGGGGCAGTAACATCACTCTTTTCAAAACGTGTTTTTCAGCCCGAAATAAACGCGTTTTTTCAGGCAACTGAATCTACTTGTAAAAGCAAGGCTCAGAAGTGCCCACACACTCAGCCTTAACCCCAGTGTACAGAAAGTGTCAAAACATGTTTTTCAGCAGAAATAAACATGTTTCTGCAAGTTTGGTCAACCCCATGTAAGTTATGGGGCAGTAACATCACACTTTTCAAAACGTGTTTTTCAGCCCGAAATAAACGCGTTTTTTCAGGCAACTGAATCTCCTTGTAACAGCAAGCTTCAGAAGAGCCCACACACTCAGCCCTTAACCCCAGTGTACAGAAAGTGTCAAAACGTGTTTTTCAGCAGAAATAAACATGTTTCTGCAAGTTTGGTCAACCCCATGTAAGTTATGGGGCAGTAACATCACTCTTTTCAAAACGTGTTTTCAGCCCGAAATAAATGCGTTTTTTCAGGCAACTGAATCTACTTGTAAAAGCAAGGCTCAGAAGTGCCCACACACTCAGCCCTAAACCCCAGTGTACAGAAAGTGTCAAAACGTGTTTTCAGCAGAAATAAACATGTTTCTGCAAGTTTGGTTAACCCCATGTAAGTTATGGGGCAGTAACATCACATTTTTCAAAACGTGTTTTCAGCCCGAAATAAACCGCGTTTTTTCAGACAACTGAATCTCCTTGTAACAGCAAGGCTCAGAAGAGCCACACACTCAGCCCTTAACCCCAGTGTACAGAAGTGTCAAACGTGTTTTTCTGCAGAAATAAACATGTTTCTGCAAGTTTGGTCATCCCCATGTAAGTTATGGGGCAGTAACATCACACTTTTCAAAACGTGTTTTCAGCCCGAAATAAACACGTTTTTTCAGGCAACTGAATCTCCTTGTAACAGCAAGCTTCAGAAGAGCCCACACACTCAGCCCTTAACCCCAGTGTACAGAAATTGTCAAAACATTGTTTTTCAGCAGAAATAAACATGTTTCTGCAAGTTTGGTCAACCCCATGTAAGTTATGGGGCAGTAACATCACTCTTTTTCAAAAACGTGTTTTTCAGCCCGAAATAAACGCGTTTTTTCAGGCAACTGAATCTACTTGTAAAAGCAAGGCTCAGAAGTGCCACACACTCAGCCCTTAACCCCAGTGTACAGAAGTGTCAAAACATGTTTTCAGCAGAAATAAACATGTTTCTGCAAGTTTGGTCAACCCCAGGTAAGTTATGGGGCAGTAACATCACACTTTCAAAACGTGTTTTCAGCCCGAAATAAACGCGATTTTTTCAGGCAACTGAATCTCCTTGTAATAGCAAGGCTCAGAAGTGCCCACACACTCAGCCCTTAACCCCAGTGTACAGAAAGTGTCAAAACATGATTTTCAGCAGAAATAAACATGTTTCTGCAAGTTTGGTCAACCCCATGTAAGTTATGGGGCAGTAACATCACACTTTCAAAACGTGTTTTTCATCCCGAAATAAAACGCGTTTTTTCAGACAACTGAATCTCCTTGTAACAGCAAGCTTCAGAAGAGCCCACACACTCAGCCCTTAACCCCAGTGTACAGAAAGTGTCAAAACGTGTTTTCAGCAGAAAATAAACATGTTTCTGCAAGTTTGGTCAACCCCATGTAAGTTATGGGGCAGTAACATCACACTTTTCAAACGTGTTTTTCAGCCCGAAATAAACGCGTTTTTTCAGGCAACTGAATCTCCTTGTAACAGCAAGCTTCAGAAGAGCCCACACACTCAGCCCTTAACCCAGTGTACAGAAAGTGTCAAAACGTGTTTTTCAGCAGAAATAAACATGTTTCTGCAAGTTTGGTCAACCCCATGTAAGTTATGGGGCAAGTAACATCACACTTTTCAAAACGTGTTTTTCAGCCCGAAATAAACGCGTTTTTTTAGACAACTGAATCTCCTTGTAACAGCAAGCTTCAGAAGAGCCCACACACTCAGCCCTTAACCCCAGTGTACAGAAATTGTCAAAACATGTTTTTCAGCAGAAATAAACATGTTTCTGCAAGTTTGGTCAACCCCAGGTAAGTTATGGGGCAGTAACATCACACTTTTCAAACGTGTTTTTCAGCCCGAAATAAACGCGTTTTTTCAGGCAACTGAATCTCCTTGTAACAGCAAGGCTCAGAAGTGCCCACACACTCAGCCCTTAACCCAGTGTACAGAAAGTGTCAAAACATGATTTTCAGCAGAAATAAACATGTTTCTGCAAGTTTGGTCAACCCCATGTAAGTTATGGGGCAGTAACATCACACTTTTCAAAACGTGTTTTTCAGCCCGAAATAAACACGTTTTTTCAGGCAACTGATCTCCTTGTAACAGCAAGCTTCAGAAGAGCCCACACACTCAGCCCTTAACCCCAGTGTACAGAAAGTGTCAAAACGTGTTTTTCAGCAGAAATAAACATGTTTCTGCAAGTTTGGTCAACCCCATGTAAGTATGGGGCAGTAACATCACTCTTTTCAAAACGTGTTTTTCAGCCCGAAATAAACGCGTTTTTTCAGGCAACTGAATCTACTTGTAAAAGCAAGGCTCAGAAGTGCCCACACACTCAGCCTTAACCCCAGTGTACAGAAAGTGTCAAAACATGTTTTTCAGCAGAAATAAACATGTTTCTGCAAGTTTGGTCAACCCCAGGTAAGTTATGGGGCAGTAACATCACACTTTTCAAACGTGTTTTTCAGCCCGAAATAAACGCGTTTTTTCAGGCAACTGAATCTCCTTGTAACAGCAAGGCTCAGAAGTGCCCACACACTCAGCCCTTAACCCCAGTGTACAGAAAGTGTCAAAACATGATTTTCAGCAGAAATAAACATGTTTCTGCAAGTTTGGTCAACCCCATGTAAGTTATGGGGCAGTAACATCACACTTTTCAAAACGTGTTTTTCAGCCCGAAATAAACACGTTTTTTCAGGCAACTGAATCTCCTTGTAACAGCAAGCTTCAGAAGAGCCCACACACTCAGCCCTTAACCCCAGTGTACAGAAAGTGTCAAAACGTGTTTTTCAGCAGAAATAAACATGTTTCTGCAAGTTTGGTCAACCCCATGTAAGTTATGGGGCAGTAACATCACTCTTTTCAAAACGTGTTTTTCAGCCCGAAATAAACGCGTTTTTTCAGGCAACTGAATCTACTTGTAAAAGCAAAGGCTCAGAAGTGCCCACACACTCAGCCCTAAACCCCAGTGTACAGAAAGTGTCAAAACGTGTTTTTCAGCAGAAATAAACATGTTTCTGCAAGTTTGGTTAACCCCATGTAAGTTATGGGGCAGTAACATCACATTTTCAAAACGTGTTTCAGCCCGAAATAAACGCGTTTTTTTCAGACAACTGAATCTCCTTGTAACAGCAAGGCTCAGAAGAGCCACACACTCAGCCCTTAACCCCAGTGTACAGAAAGTGTCAAAACGTGTTTTTCTGCAGAAATAAACATGTTTCTGCAAGTTTGGTCATCCCCATGTAAGTTATGGGGCAGTAACATCACACTTTCAAAACGTGTTTTTCAGCCCGAAATAAACACGTTTTTCAGGCAACTGAATCTCCTTGTAACAGCAAGCTTTCAGAAGAGCCCACACAATCAGCCCTTAACCCCAGTGTACAGAAATTGTCAAACATGTTTTTCAGCAGAAATAAACATGTTTCTGCAAGTTTGGTCAACCCCAGGTAAGTTATGGGGCAGTAACATCACACTTTTCAAACGTGTTTTTCAGCCCGAAATAAACGCGTTTTTTCAGGCAACTGAATCTCCTTGTAATAGCAAGGCTCAGAAGTGCCCACACACTCAGCCCTTAACCCCAGTGTACAGAAAGTGTCAAAACATGATTTTCAGCAGAAATAAACATGTTTCTGCAAGTTTGGTCAACCCCATGTAAGTTATGGGGCAGTAACATCACACTTTTCAAAACGTGTTTTTCATCCCGAAATAAACGCGTTTTTTCAGACAACTGAATCTCCTTGTAACAGCAAGCTTCAGAAGAGCCCACACACTCAGCCCTTAACCCCAGTGTACAGAAAGTGTCAAAACGTGTTTTTCAGCAGAAATAAACATGTTTCTGCAAGTTTGGTCAACCCCATGTAAGTTATGGGGCAGTAACATCACACTTTTCAAAACGTGTTTTTCAGCCCGAAATAAACGCGTTTTTTCAGGCAACTGAATCTCCTTGTAACAGCAAGCTTCAGAAGAGCCCACACACTCAGCCCTTAACCCCAGTGTACAGAAAGTGTCAAAACGTGTTTTTCAGCAGAAATAAACATGTTTCTGCAAGTTTGGTCAACCCCATGTAAGTTATGGGGCAGTAACATCACACTTTTCAAAACGTGTTTTTCAGCCCGAAATAAACGCGTTTTTTCAGACAACTGAATCTCCTTGTAACAGCAAGCTTCAGAAGAGCCCACACACTCAGCCCTTAACCCCAGTGTACAGAAATTGTCAAAACATGTTTTTCAGCAGAAATAAACATGTTTCTGCAAGTTTGGTCAACCCCAGGTAAGTTATGGGGCAGTAACATCACACTTTTCAAAACGTGTTTTTCAGCCCGAAATAAACGCGTTTTTCAGGCAACTGAATCTCCTTGTAACAGCAAGGCTCAGAAGTGCCCACACACTCAGCCCTTAACCCCAGTGTACAGAAAGTGTCAAAACATGATTTTCAGCAGAAATAAACATGTTTCTGCAAGTTTGGTCAACCCCATGTAAGTTATGGGGCAGTAACATCACACTTTTCAAAACGTGTTTTTCAGCCCGAAATAAACACGTTTTTTCAGGCAACTGAATCTCCTTGTAACAGCAAGCTTCAGAAGAGCCCACACACTCAGCCCTTAACCCCAGTGTACAGAAAGTGTCAAAACGTGTTTTTCAGCAGAAATAAACATGTTTCTGCAAGTTTGGTCAACCCCATGTAAGTTATGGGGCAGTAACATCACACTTTTCAAAACGTGTTTTTCAGCCCGAAATAAACGCGTTTTTCAGACAACTGAATCTCCTTGTAACAGCAAGCTTCAGAAGAGCCCACACACTCAGCCCTTAACCCCAGTGTACAGAAATTGTCAAAACATGTTTTTCAGCAGAAATAAACATGTTTCTGCAAGTTTGGTCAACCCCATGTAAGTTATGGGGCAGTAACATCACACTTTTCAAAACGTGTTTTTCAGCCCGAAATAAACGCGTTTTTTCAGGCAACTGAATCTACTTGTAACAGCAAGGCTCAGAAGTGCCCACACACTCAGCCCTTAACCCCAGTGTACAGAAAGTGTCAAAACATGTTTTTCAGCAGAAATAAACATGTTTCTGCAAGTTTGGTCAACCCCATGTAAGTTATGGGGCAGTAACATCACACTTTTCAAAACGTGTTTTTCAGCCCGAAATAAACGCGTTTTTCAGACAACTGAATCTCCTTCTAACAGCAAGCTTCAGAAGAGCCCACACACTCAGCCCTTAACCCCAGTGTACAGAAAGTGTCAAAACGTGTTTTTCAGCAGAAATAAACATGTTTCTGCAAGTTTGGTCAACCCCATGTAAGTTATGGGGCAGTAACATCACACTTTTCAAAACGTGTTTTTCAGCCCGAAATAACGCGTTTTTCAGGCAACTGAATCTCCTTGTAACAGCAAGCTTCAGAAGAGCCCACACACTCAGCCCTTAACCCCAGTGTACAGAAAGTGTCAAAACGTGTTTTCAGCAGAAATAAACATGTTTCTGCAAGTTTGGTCAACCCCATGTAAGTTATGGGGCAGTAACATCACTCTTTTCAAAACGTGTTTTCAGCCCGAAATAAACGCGTTTTTTCAGGCAACTGATCTACTTGTAAAAGCAAGGCTCAGAAGTGCCCACACACTCAGCCCTTAACCCCAGTGTACAGAAAGTGTCAAAACATGTTTTTCAGCAGAAATAAACATGTTTCTGCAAGTTTGGTCAACCCCAGGTAAGTTATGGGGCAGTAACATCACACTTTTCAAAACGTGTTTTTCAGCCCGAATAAACGCGTTTTTCAGGCAACTGAATCTCCTTGTAACAGCAAGGCTCAGAAGTGCCCACACACTCAGCCCTTAACCCCAGTGTACAGAAAGTGTCAAAACATGATTTTCAGCAGAAAATAAACATGTTTCTGCAAGTTTGGTCAACCCCATGTAAGTTATGGGGCAGTAACATCACACTTTTCAAAACGTGTTTTTCAGCCCGAAATAAACACGTTTTTTCAGGCAACTGAATCTCCTTGTAACAGCAAGCTTCAGAAGAGCCCACACACTCAGCCCTTAACCCCAGTGTACAGAAAGTGTCAAAACGTGTTTTTCAGCAGAAATAAACATGTTTCTGCAAGTTTGGTCAACCCCATGTAAGTTATGGGGCAGTAACATCACTCTTTTCAAAACGTGTTTTCAGCCCGAAATAAACGCGTTTTTCAGGCAACTGAATCTACTTGTAAAAGCAAGGCTCAGAAGTGCCCACACACTCAGCCCTTAACCCCAGTGTACAGAAAGTGTCAAAACATGTTTTTCAGCAGAAATAAACATGTTTCTGCAAGTTTGGTCAACCCCATGTAAGTTATGGGGCAGTAACATCACACTTTTCAAAACGTGTTTTTCAGCCCGAAATAAACACGTTTTTCAGGCAACTGAATCTCCTTGTAACAGCAAGCTTCAGAAGAGCCCACACACTCAGCCCTTAACCCCAGGTACAGAAAGTGTCAAAACGTGTTTTTCAGCAGAAATAAACATGTTTCTGCAAGTTTGGTCAACCCCATGTAAGTTATGGGGCAGTAACATCACACTTTTCAAAACGTGTTTTTCAGCCCGAAATAAACGCGTTTTTTCAGGCAACTGAATCTACTTGTAACAACAAGGCTCAGAAGTGCCCACACACTCAGCCCTTAACCCCAGTGTACAGAAAGTGTCAAAACATGTTTTTCAGCAGAAATAAACATGTTTCTGCAAGTTTGGTCAACCCCATGTAAGTTATGGGGCAGTAACATCACACTTTTCAAAACGTGTTTTTCAGCCCGAAATAAACACGTTTTTTCAGGCAACTGAATCTCCTTGTAACAGCAAGCTTCAGAAGAGCCCACACACTCAGCCCTTAACCCCAGTGTACAGAAAGTGTCAAAACGTGTTTTTCAGCAGAAAATAAACATGTTTCTGCAAGTTTGGTCAACCCCATGTAAGTTATGGGGCAGTAACATCACTCTTTTCAAAACGTGTTTTTCAGCCCGAAATAAACGCGTTTTTTCAGGCAACTGAATCTACTTGTAAAAGCAAGGCTCAGAAGTGCCCACACACTCAGCCCTAAACCCCAGTGTACAGAAAGTGTCAAAACGTGTTTTCAGCAGAAATAAACATGTTTCTGCAAGTTTGGTTAACCCCATGTAAGTTATGGGGCAGTAACATCACATTTTTCAAAACGTGTTTTCAGCCCGAAATAAACGCGTTTTTTCAGACAACTGAATCTCCTTGTAACAGCAAGGCTCAGAAGAGCCCACACACTCAGCCCTTAACCCCAGTGTACAGAAAGTGTCAAAACGTGTTTTTCTGCAGAAATAAACATGTTTCTGCAAGTTTGGTCATCCCCATGTAAGTTATGGGGCAGTAACATCACACTTTTCAAAACGTGTTTTTCAGCCCGAAATAAACACGTTTTTTCAGGCAACTGAATCTCCTTGTAACAGCAAGCTTCAGAAGAGCCCACACACTCAGCCCTTAACCCCAGTGTACAGAAATTGTCAAAACATGTTTTTCAGCAGAAATAAACATGTTTCTGCAAGTTTGGTCAACCCCAGGTAAGTTATGGGGCAGTAACATCACACTTTTCAAAACGTGTTTTTCAGCCCGAAATAAACGCGTTTTTTCAGGCAACTGAATCTCCTTGTAACAGCAAGGCTCAGAAGTGCCCACACACTCAGCCCTTAACCCCAGTGTACAGAAAGTGTCAAAACATGTTTTTCAGCAGAAATAAACATGTTTCTGCAAGTTTGGTCAACCCCATGTAAGTTATGGGGCAGTAACATCACACTTTTCAAAACGTGTTTTTCAGCCCGAAATAAACACGTTTTTTCAGGCAACTGAATCTCCTTGTAACAGCAAGCTTCAGAAGAGCCCACACACTCAGCCCTTAACCCCAGTGTACAGAAAGTGTCAAAACGTGTTTTTCAGCAGAAATAAACATGTTTCTGCAAGTTTGGTCAACCCCATGTAAGTTATGGGGCAGTAACATCACTCTTTTCAAAACGTGTTTTTCAGCCCGAAATAAACGCGTTTTTTCAGGCAACTGAATCTACTTGTAAAAGCAAGGCTCAGAAGTGCCCACACACTCAGCCCTAAACCCCAGTGTACAGAAAGTGTCAAAACGTGTTTTTCAGCAGAAATAAACATGTTTCTGCAAGTTTGGTTAACCCCATGTAAGTTATGGGGCAGTAACATCACATTTTTCAAAACGTGTTTTCAGCCCGAAATAAACGCGTTTTTTCAGACAACTGAATCTCCTTGTAACAGCAAGGCTCAGAAGAGCCCACACACTCAGCCCTTAACCCCAGTGTACAGAAAGTGTCAAAACGTGTTTTTCTGCAGAAATAAACATGTTTCTGCAAGTTTGGTCATCCCCATGTAAGTTATGGGGCAGTAACATCACACTTTTCAAAACGTGTTTTCAGCCCGAAATAAACACGTTTTTTCATAAGGGCAACTGAATCTCCTTGTAACAGCAAGCTTCAGAAGAGCCCACACACTCAGCCCTTAACCCCAGTGTACAGAAATTGTCAAAACATGTTTTTCAGCAGAAATAAACATGTTTCTGCAAGTTTGGTCAACCCCAGGTAAGTTATGGGGCAGTAACATCACACTTTTCAAAACGTGTTTTTCAGCCCGAAATAAACGCGTTTTTTCAGGCAACTGAATCTCCTTGTAACAGCAAGGCTCAGAAGTGCCCACACACTCAGCCCTTAACCCAGTGTACAGAAAGTGTCAAAACATGATTTTCAGCAGAAATAAACATGTTTCTGCAAGTTTGGTCAACCCCATGTAAGTTATGGGGCAGTAACATCACACTTTTCAAAACGTGTTTTCAGCCCGAAATAAACACGTTTTTTCAGGCCACTGAATCTCCTTGTAACAGCAAGCTTCAGAAGAGCCCACCACACTCAGCCCTTAACCCCAGTGTAACAGAAAGTGTCAAAACGTGTTTTTCAGCAGAAATAAACATGTTTCTGCAAGTTTGGTCAACCCCATGTAAGTTATGGGGCAGTAACATCACTCTTTTCAAAACGTGTTTTTCAGCCCGAAATAAACGCGTTTTTCAGGCAACTGAATCTACTTGTAAAAGCAAGGCTCAGAAGTGCCCACACACTCAGCCCTTAACCCCAGTGTACAGAAAGTGTCAAAACATGTTTTTCAGCAGAAATAAACATGTTTCTGCAAGTTTGGTCAACCCCAGGTAAGTTATGGGGCAGTAACATCACACTTTTCAAAACGTGTTTTTCAGCCCGAAATAAACGCGTTTTTTCAGGCAACTGAATCTCCTTGTAATAGCAAGGCTCAGAAGTGCCCACACACTCAGCCCTTAACCCCAGTGTACAGAAAGTGTCAAAACATGATTTTCAGCAGAAATAAACATGTTTCTGCAAGTTTGGTCAACCCCATGTAAGTTATGGGGCAGTAACATCACACTTTTCAAAACGTGTTTTTCATCCCGAAATAAACGCGTTTTTTCAGACAACTGAATCTCCTTGTAACAGCAAGCTTCAGAAGAGCCCACACACTCAGCCCTTAACCCCAGTGTACAGAAAGTGTCAAAACGTGTTTTTCAGCAGAAATAAACATGTTTCTGCAAGTTTGGTCAACCCCATGTAAGTTATGGGGCAGTAACATCACACTTTTCAAAACGTGTTTTTCAGCCCGAAATAAACGCGTTTTTTCAGGCAACTGAATCTCCTTGTAACAGCAAGCTTCAGAAGAGCCCACACACTCAGCCCTTAACCCCAGTGTACAGAAAGTGTCAAAACGTGTTTTTCAGCAGAAATAAACATGTTTCTGCAAGTTTGGTCAACCCCATGTAAGTTATGGGGCAGTAACATCACACTTTTCAAAACGTGTTTTTCAGCCCGAAATAAACGCGTTTTTTCAGACAACTGAATCTCCTTGTAACAGCAAGCTTCAGAAGAGCCCACACACTCAGCCCTTAACCCCAGTGTACAGAAATTGTCAAAACATGTTTTTCAGCAGAAATAAACATGTTTCTGCAAGTTTGGTCAACCCCAGGTAAGTTATGGGGCAGTAACATCACACTTTTCAAAACGTGTTTTTCAGCCCGAAATAAACGCGTTTTTTCAGGCAACTGAATCTCCTTGTAACAGCAAGGCTCAGAAGTGCCCACACACTCAGCCCTTAACCCCAGTGTACAGAAAGTGTCAAAACATGATTTTCAGCAGAAATAAACATGTTTCTGCAAGTTTGGTCAACCCCATGTAAGTTATGGGGCAGTAACATCACACTTTTCAAAACGTGTTTTTCAGCCCGAAATAAACACGTTTTTTCAGGCAACTGAATCTCCTTGTAACAGCAAGCTTCAGAAGAGCCCACACACTCAGCCCTTAACCCCAGTGTACAGAAAGTGTCAAAACGTGTTTTTCAGCAGAAATAAACATGTTTCTGCAAGTTTGGTCAACCCCATGTAAGTTATGGGGCAGTAACATCACTCTTTTCAAAACGTGTTTTTCAGCCCGAAATAAACGCGTTTTTTCAGGCAACTGAATCTACTTGTAAAAGCAAGGCTCAGAAGTGCCCACACACTCAGCCCTTAACCCCAGTGTACAGAAAGTGTCAAAACATGTTTTTCAGCAGAAATAAACATGTTTCTGCAAGTTTGGTCAACCCCAGGTAAGTTATGGGGCAGTAACATCACACTTTTCAAAACGTGTTTTTCAGCCCGAAATAAACGCGTTTTTTCAGGCAACTGAATCTCCTTGTAACAGCAAGGCTCAGAAGTGCCCACACACTCAGCCCTTAACCCCAGTGTACAGAAAGTGTCAAAACATGATTTTCAGCAGAAATAAACATGTTTCTGCAAGTTTGGTCAACCCCATGTAAGTTATGGGGCAGTAACATCACACTTTTCAAAACGTGTTTTTCAGCCCGAAATAAACACGTTTTTTCAGGCAACTGAATCTCCTTGTAACAGCAAGCTTCAGAAGAGCCCACACACTCAGCCCTTAACCCCAGTGTACAGAAAGTGTCAAAACGTGTTTTTCAGCAGAAATAAACATGTTTCTGCAAGTTTGGTCAACCCCATGTAAGTTATGGGGCAGTAACATCACTCTTTTCAAAACGTGTTTTTCAGCCCGAAATAAACGCGTTTTTTCAGGCAACTGAATCTACTTGTAAAAGCAAGGTTCAGAAGTGCCCACACACTCAGCCCTAAACCCCAGTGTACAGAAAGTGTCAAAACGTGTTTTTCAGCAGAAATAAACATGTTTCTGCAAGTTTGGTCATCCCCATGTAAGTTATGGGGCAGTAACATCACATTTTTCAAAACGTGTTTTTCAGCCCGAAATAAACGCGTTTTTTCAGACAACTGAATCTCCTTGTAACAGCAAGCTTCAGAAGAGCCCACACACTCAGCCCTTAACCCCAGTGTACAGAAAGTGTCAAAACGTGTTTTTCTGCAGAAATAAACATGTTTCTGCAAGTTTGGTCATCCCCATGTAAGTTATGGGGCAGTAACATCACACTTTTCAAAACGTGTTTTTCAGCCCGAAATAAACACGTTTTTTCAGGCAACTGAATCTCCTTGTAACAGCAAGGCTCAGAAGTGCCCACACACTCAGCCCTTAACCCCAGTGTACAGAAAGTGTCAAAACATGATTTTCAGCAGAAATAAACATGTTTCTGCAAGTTTGGTCAACCCCATGTAAGTTATGGGGCAGTAACATCACACTTTTCAAAACGTGTTTTTCAGCCCGAAATAAACACGTTTTTTCAGGCAACTGAATCTCCTTGTAACAGCAAGCTTCAGAAGAGCCCACACACTCAGCCCTTAACCCCAGTGTACAGAAAGTGTCAAAACGTGTTTTTCAGCAGAAATAAACATGTTTCTGCAAGTTTGGTCAACCCCATGTAAGTTATGGGGCAGTAACATCACTCTTTTCAAAACGTGTTTTTCAGCCCGAAATAAACGCGTTTTTTCAGGCAACTGAATCTACTTGTAAAAGCAAGGCTCAGAAGTGCCCACACACTCAGCCCTTAACCCCAGTGTACAGAAAGTGTCAAAACATGTTTTTCAGCAGAAATAAACATGTTTCTGCAAGTTTGGTCAACCCCAGGTAAGTTATGGGGCAGTAACATCACACTTTTCAAAACGTGTTTTTCAGCCCGAAATAAACGCGTTTTTTCAGGCAACTGAATCTCCTTGTAATAGCAAGGCTCAGAAGTGCCCACACACTCAGCCCTTAACCCCAGTGTACAGAAAGTGTCAAAACATGATTTTCAGCAGAAATAAACATGTTTCTGCAAGTTTGGTCAACCCCATGTAAGTTATGGGGCAGTAACATCACACTTTTCAAAACGTGTTTTTCATCCCGAAATAAACGCGTTTTTTCAGACAACTGAATCTCCTTGTAACAGCAAGCTTCAGAAGAGCCCACACACTCAGCCCTTAACCCCAGTGTACAGAAAGTGTCAAAACGTGTTTTTCAGCAGAAATAAACATGTTTCTGCAAGTTTGGTCAACCCCATGTAAGTTATGGGGCAGTAACATCACACTTTTCAAAACGTGTTTTTCAGCCCGAAATAAACGCGTTTTTTCAGGCAACTGAATCTCCTTGTAACAGCAAGCTTCAGAAGAGCCCACACACTCAGCCCTTAACCCCAGTGTACAGAAAGTGTCAAAACGTGTTTTTCAGCAGAAATAAACATGTTTCTGCAAGTTTGGTCAACCCCATGTAAGTTATGGGGCAGTAACATCACACTTTTCAAAACGTGTTTTTCAGCCCGAAATAAACGCGTTTTTTCAGACAACTGAATCTCCTTGTAACAGCAAGCTTCAGAAGAGCCCACACACTCAGCCCTTAACCCCAGTGTACAGAAATTGTCAAAACATGTTTTTCAGCAGAAATAAACATGTTTCTGCAAGTTTGGTCAACCCCAGGTAAGTTATGGGGCAGTAACATCACACTTTTCAAAACGTGTTTTTCAGCCCGAAATAAACGCGTTTTTTCAGGCAACTGAATCTCCTTGTAACAGCAAGGCTCAGAAGTGCCCACACACTCAGCCCTTAACCCCAGTGTACAGAAAGTGTCAAAACGTGTTTTTCTGCAGAAATAAACATGTTTCTGCAAGTTTGGTCATCCCCATGTAAGTTATGGGGCAGTAACATCACACTTTTCAAAACGTGTTTTTCAGCCCGAAATAAACACGTTTTTTCAGGCAACTGAATCTCCTTGTAACAGCAAGCTTCAGAAGAGCCCACACACTCAGCCCTTAACCCCAGTGTACAGAAATTGTCAAAACATGTTTTTCAGCAGAAATAAACATGTTTCTGCAAGTTTGGTCAACCCCAGGTAAGTTATGGGGCAGTAACATCACACTTTTCAAAACGTGTTTTTCAGCCCGAAATAAACGCGTTTTTTCAGGCAACTGAATCTCCTTGTAACAGCAAGGCTCAGAAGTGCCCACACACTCAGCCCTTAACCCCAGTGTACAGAAAGTGTCAAAACATGATTTTCAGCAGAAATAAACATGTTTCTGCAAGTTTGGTCAACCCCATGTAAGTTATGGGGCAGTAACATCACACTTTTCAAAACGTGTTTTTCAGCCCGAAATAAACACGTTTTTTCAGGCCACTGATTCTCCTTGTAACAGCAAGCTTCAGAAGAGCCCACACACTCAGCCCTTAACCCCAGTGTACAGAAAGTGTCAAAACGTGTTTTTCAGCAGAAATAAACATGTTTCTGCAAGTTTGGTCAACCCCATGTAAGTTATGGGGCAGTAACATCACTCTTTTCAAAACGTGTTTTTCAGCCCGAAATAAACGCGTTTTTTCAGGCAACTGAATCTACTTGTAAAAGCAAGGCTCAGAAGTGCCCACACACTCAGCCCTTAACCCCAGTGTACAGAAAGTGTCAAAACATGTTTTTCAGCAGAAATAAACATGTTTCTGCAAGTTTGGTCAACCCCAGGTAAGTTATGGGGCAGTAACATCACACTTTTCAAAACGTGTTTTTCAGCCCGAAATAAACGCGTTTTTTCAGGCAACTGAATCTCCTTGTAATAGCAAGGCTCAGAAGTGCCCACACACTCAGCCCTTAACCCCAGTGTACAGAAAGTGTCAAAACATGATTTTCAGCAGAAATAAACATGTTTCTGCAAGTTTGGTCAACCCCATGTAAGTTATGGGGCAGTAACATCACACTTTTCAAAACGTGTTTTTCATCCGAAATAAACGCGTTTTTTCAGACAACTGAATCTCCTTGTAACAGCAAGCTTCAGAAGAGCCCACACACTCAGCCCTTAACCCCAGTGTACAGAAAGTGTCAAAACGTGTTTTTCAGCAGAAATAAACATGTTTCTGCAAGTTTGGTCAACCCCATGTAAGTTATGGGGCAGTAACATCACACTTTTCAAAACGTGTTTTTCAGCCCGAAATAAACGCGTTTTTTCAGGCAACTGAATCTCCTTGTAACAGCAAGCTTCAGAAGAGCCCACACACTCAGCCCTTAACCCCAGTGTACAGAAAGTGTCAAAACGTGTTTTTCAGCAGAAATAAACATGTTTCTGCAAGTTTGGTCAACCCCATGTAAGTTATGGGCAGTAACATCACACTTTTCAAAACGTGTTTTTCAGCCCGAAATAAACGCGTTTTTTCAGACAACTGAATCTCCTTGTAACAGCAAGCTTCAGAAGAGCCCACACACTCAGCCCTTAACCCCAGTGTACAGAAATTGTCAAAACATGTTTTTCAGCAGAAATAAACATGTTTCTGCAAGTTTGGTCAACCCCAGGTAAGTTATGGGGCAGTAACATCACACTTTTCAAAACGTGTTTTTCAGCCCGAAATAAACGCGTTTTTTCAGGCAACTGAATCTCCTTGTAACAGCAAGGCTCAGAAGTGCCCACACACTCAGCCCTTAACCCCAGTGTACAGAAAGTGTCAAAACATGATTTTCAGCAGAAATAAACATGTTTCTGCAAGTTTGGTCAACCCCATGTAAGTTATGGGGCAGTAACATCACTCTTTTCAAAACGTGTTTTTCAGCCCGAAATAAACGCGTTTTTTCAGGCAACTGAATCTACTTGTAAAAGCAAGGCTCAGAAGTGCCCACACACTCAGCCCTTAACCCCAGTGTACAGAAAGTGTCAAAACATGTTTTTCAGCAGAAATAAACATGTTTCTGCAAGTTTGGTCAACCCCAGGTAAGTTATGGGGCAGTAACATCACACTTTTCAAAACGTGTTTTTCAGCCCGAAATAAACGCGTTTTTTCAGGCAACTGAATCTCCTTGTAACAGCAAGGCTCAGAAGTGCCCACACACTCAGCCCTTAACCCCAGTGTACAGAAAGTGTCAAAACATGATTTTCAGCAGAAATAAACATGTTTCTGCAAGTTTGGTCAACCCCATGTAAGTTATGGGGCAGTAACATCACACTTTTCAAAACGTGTTTTTCAGCCCGAAATAAACACGTTTTTTCAGGCAACTGAATCTCCTTGTAACAGCAAGCTTCAGAAGAGCCCACACACTCAGCCCTTAACCCCAGTGTACAGAAAGTGTCAAAACGTGTTTTTCAGCAGAAATAAACATGTTTCTGCAAGTTTGGTCAACCCCATGTAAGTTATGGGGCAGTAACATCACTCTTTTCAAAACGTGTTTTTCAGCCCGAAATAAACGCGTTTTTTCAGGCAACTGAATCTACTTGTAAAAGCAAGGCTCAGAAGTGCCCACACACTCAGCCCTAAACCCCAGTGTACAGAAAGTGTCAAAACGTGTTTTTCAGCAGAAATAAACATGTTTCTGCAAGTTTGGTTAACCCCATGTAAGTTATGGGGCAGTAACATCACATTTTTCAAAACGTGTTTTCAGCCCGAAATAAACGCGTTTTTTCAGACAACTGAATCTCCTTGTAACAGCAAGGCTCAGAAGAGCCCACACACTCAGCCCTTAACCCCAGTGTACAGAAAGTGTCAAAACGTGTTTTTCTGCAGAAATAAACATGTTTCTGCAAGTTTGGTCATCCCCATGTAAGTTATGGGGCAGTAACATCACACATTTCAAAACGTGTTTTTCAGCCCGAAATAAACACGTTTTTTCAGGCAACTGAATCTCCTTGTAACAGCAAGCTTCAGAAGAGCCCACACACTCAGCCCTTAACCCCAGTGTACAGAAATTGTCAAAACATGTTTTTCAGCAGAAATAAACATGTTTCTGCAAGTTTGGTCAACCCCAGGTAAGTTATGGGGCAGTAACATCACACTTTTCAAAACGTGTTTTTCAGCCCGAAATAAACGCGTTTTTTCAGGCAACTGAATCTCCTTGTAACAGCAAGGCTCAGAAGTGCCCACACACTCAGCCCTTAACCCCAGTGTACAGAAAGTGTCAAAACATGATTTTCAGCAGAAATAAACATGTTTCTGCAAGTTTGGTCAACCCCATGTAAGTTATGGGGCAGTAACATCACACTTTTCAAAACGTGTTTTTCAGCCCGAAATAAACACGTTTTTTCAGGCAACTGAATCTCCTTGTAACAGCAAGCTTCAGAAGAGCCCACACACTCAGCCCTTAACCCCAGTGTACAGAAAGTGTCAAAACGTGTTTTTCAGCAGAAATAAACATGTTTCTGCAAGTTTGGTCAACCCCATGTAAGTTATGGGGCAGTAACATCACTCTTTTCAAAACGTGTTTTTCAGCCCGAAATAAACGCGTTTTTTCAGGCAACTGAATCTCCTTGTAACAGCAAGCTTCAGAAGAGCCCACACACTCAGCCCTTAACCCCAGTGTACAGAAAGTGTCAAAACGTGTTTTTCAGCAGAAATAAACATGTTTCTGCAAGTTTGGTCAACCCCATGTAAGTTATGGGGCAGTAACATCACACTTTTCAAAACGTGTTTTTCAGCCCGAAATAAACGCGTTTTTTCAGACAACTGAATCTCCTTGTAACAGCAAGCTTCAGAAGAGCCCACACACTCAGCCCTTAACCCCAGTGTACAGAAATTGTCAAAACATGTTTTTCAGCAGAAATAAACATGTTTCTGCAAGTTTGGTCAACCCCAGGTAAGTTATGGGGCAGTAACATCACACTTTTCAAAACGTGTTTTTCAGCCCGAAATAAACGCGTTTTTTCAGGCAACTGAATCTCCTTGTAACAGCAAGGCTCAGAAGTGCCCACACACTCAGCCCTTAACCCCAGTGTACAGAAAGTGTCAAAACATGATTTTCAGCAGAAATAAACATGTTTCTGCAAGTTTGGTCAACCCCATGTAAGTTATGGGGCAGTAACATCACACTTTTCAAAACGTGTTTTTCAGCCCGAAATAAACACGTTTTTTCAGGCAACTGAATCTCCTTGTAACAGCAAGCTTCAGAAGAGCCCACACACTCAGCCCTTAACCCCAGTGTACAGAAAGTGTCAAAACGTGTTTTTCAGCAGAAATAAACATGTTTCTGCAAGTTTGGTCAACCCCATGTAAGTTATGGGGCAGTAACATCACTCTTTTCAAAACGTGTTTTTCAGCCCGAAATAAACGCGTTTTTTCAGGCAACTGAATCTACTTGTAAAAGCAAGGCTCAGAAGTGCCCACACACTCAGCCCTTAACCCCAGTGTACAGAAAGTGTCAAAACATGTTTTTCAGCAGAAATAAACATGTTTCTGCAAGTTTGGTCAACCCCAGGTAAGTTATGGGGCAGTAACATCACACTTTTCAAAACGTGTTTTTCAGCCCGAAATAAACGCGTTTTTTCAGGCAACTGAATCTCCTTGTAACAGCAAGGCTCAGAAGTGCCCACACACTCAGCCCTTAACCCCAGTGTACAGAAAGTGTCAAAACATGATTTTCAGCAGAAATAAACATGTTTCTGCAAGTTTGGTCAACCCCATGTAAGTTATGGGGCAGTAACATCACACTTTTCAAAACGTGTTTTTCAGCCCGAAATAAACACGTTTTTTCAGGCAACTGAATCTCCTTGTAACAGCAAGCTTCAGAAGAGCCCACACACTCAGCCCTTAACCCCAGTGTACAGAAAGTGTCAAAACGTGTTTTTCAGCAGAAATAAACATGTTTCTGCAAGTTTGGTCAACCCCATGTAAGTTATGGGGCAGTAACATCACTCTTTTCAAAACGTGTTTTTCAGCCCGAAATAAACGCGTTTTTTCAGGCAACTGAATCTACTTGTAAAAGCAAGGCTCAGAAGTGCCCACACACTCAGCCCTAAACCCCAGTGTACAGAAAGTGTCAAAACGTGTTTTTCAGCAGAAATAAACATGTTTCTGCAAGTTTGGTTAACCCCATGTAAGTTATGGGGCAGTAACATCACATTTTTCAAAACGTGTTTTCAGCCCGAAATAAACGCGTTTTTCAGACAACTGAATCTCCTTGTAACAGCAAGGCTCAGAAGAGCCCACACACTCAGCCCTTAACCCCAGTGTACAGAAAGTGTCAAAACGTGTTTTTCTGCAGAAATAAACATGTTTCTGCAAGTTTGGTCATCCCCATGTAAGTTATGGGGCAGTAACATCACTCTTTTCAAAACGTGTTTTTCAGCCCGAAATAAACGCGTTTTTTCAGGCAACTGAATCTCCTTGTAACAGCAAGGCTCAGAAGTGCCCACACACTCAGCCCTTAACCCCAGTGTACAGAAAGTGTCAAAACATGATTTTCAGCAGAAATAAACATGTTTCTGCAAGTTTGGTCAACCCCATGTAAGTTATGGGGCAGTAACATCACACTTTTCAAAACGTGTTTTTCAGCCCGAAATAAACACGTTTTTTCAGGCAACTGAATCTCCTTGTAACAGCAAGCTTCAGAAGAGCCCACACACTCAGCCCTTAACCCCAGTGTACAGAAAGTGTCAAAACGTGTTTTTCAGCAGAAATAAACATGTTTCTGCAAGTTTGGTTAACCCCATGTAAGTTATGGGGCAGTAACATCACATTTTTCAAAACGTGTTTTCAGCCCGAAATAAACGCGTTTTTTCAGACAACTGAATCTCCTTGTAACAGCAAGGCTCAGAAGAGCCCACACACTCAGCCCTTAACCCCAGTGTACAGAAAGTGTCAAAACGTGTTTTTCTGCAGAAATAAACATGTTTCTGCAAGTTTGGTCATCCCCATGTAAGTTATGGGGCAGTAACATCACACTTTTCAAAACGTGTTTTTCAGCCCGAAATAAACGCGTTTTTTCAGGCAACTGAATCTCCTTGTAACAGCAAGCTTCAGAAGAGCCCACACACTCAGCCCTTAACCCCAGTGTACAGAAATTGTCAAAACATGTTTTTCAGCAGAAATAAACATGTTTCTGCAAGTTTGGTCAACCCCAGGTAAGTTATGGGGCAGTAACATCACACTTTTCAAAACGTGTTTTTCAGCCCGAAATAAACGCGTTTTTTCAGGCAACTGAATCTCCTTGTAACAGCAAGGCTCAGAAGTGCCCACACACTCAGCCCTTAACCCCAGTGTACAGAAAGTGTCAAAACATGATTTTCAGCAGAAATAAACATGTTTCTGCAAGTTTGGTCAACCCCATGTAAGTTATGGGGCAGTAACATCACACTTTTCAAAACGTGTTTTTCAGCCCGAAATAAACACGTTTTTTCAGGCAACTGAATCTCCTTGTAACAGCAAGCTTCAGAAGAGCCCACACACTCAGCCCTTAACCCCAGTGTACAGAAAGTGTCAAAACGTGTTTTTCAGCAGAAATAAACATGTTTCTGCAAGTTTGGTCAACCCCATGTAAGTTATGGGGCAGTAACATCACTCTTTTCAAAACGTGTTTTTCAGCCCGAAATAAACGCGTTTTTTCAGGCAACTGAATCTACTTGTAAAAGCAAGGCTCAGAAGTGCCCACACACTCAGCCCTTAACCCCAGTGTACAGAAAGTGTCAAAACATGTTTTTCAGCAGAAATAAACATGTTTCTGCAAGTTTGGTCAACCCCATGTAAGTTATGGGGCAGTAACATCACACTTTTCAAAACGTGTTTTTCAGCCCGAAATAAACACGTTTTTTCAGGCAACTGAATCTCCTTGTAACAGCAAGCTTCAGAAGAGCCCACACACTCAGCCCTTAACCCCAGTGTACAGAAAGTGTCAAAACGTGTTTTTCAGCAGAAATAAACATGTTTCTGCAAGTTTGGTCAACCCCATGTAAGTTATGGGGCAGTAACATCACACTTTTCAAAACGTGTTTTTCAGCCCGAAATAAACGCGTTTTTTCAGGCAACTGAATCTACTTGTAACAACAAGGCTCAGAAGTGCCCACACACTCAGCCCTTAACCCCAGTGTACAGAAAGTGTCAAAACATGTTTTTCAGCAGAAATAAACATGTTTCTGCAAGTTTGGTCAACCCCATGTAAGTTATGGGGCAGTAACATCACACTTTTCAAAACGTGTTTTTCAGCCCGAAATAAACACGTTTTTTCAGGCAACTGAATCTCCTTGTAACAGCAAGCTTCAGAAGTGCCCACACACTCAGCCCTTAACCCCAGTGTACAGAAAGTGTCAAAACGTGTTTTTCAGCAGAAATAAACATGTTTCTGCAAGTTTGGTCAACCCCATGTAAGTTATGGGGCAGTAACATCACACTTTTCAAAACGTGTTTTTCAGCCCGAAATAAACGCGTTTTTTCAGACAACTGAATCTCCTTGTAACAGCAAGCTTCAGAAGAGCCCACACACTCAGCCCTTAACCCCAGTGTACAGAAAGTGTCAAAACGTGTTTTTCAGCAGAAATAAACATGTTTCTGCAAGTTTGGTCAACCCCATGTAAGTTATGGGGCAGTAACATCACACTTTTCAAAACGTGTTTTTCAGCCCGAAATAAACGCGTTTTTTCAGGCAACTGAATCTACTTGTAACAGCAAGGCTCAGAAGTGCCCACACACTCAGCCCTTAACCCCAGTGTACAGAAAGTGTCAAAACATGTTTTTCAGCAGAAATAAACATGTTTCTGCAAGTTTGGTCAACCCCATGTAAGTTATGGGGCAGTAACATCACACTTTTAAAAACGTGTTTTTCAGCCCGAAATAAATGCGTTTTTTCAGACAACTGAATCTCCTTGTAACAGCAAGCTTCAGAAGAGCCCACACACTCAGCCCTTAACCCCAGTGTACAGAAAGTGTCAAAACGTGTTTTTCAGCAGAAATAAACATGTTTCTGCAAGTTTGGTCAACCCCATGTAAGTTATGGGGCAGTAACATCACACTTTTCAAAACGTGTTTTTCAGCCCGAAATAAACGCGTTTTTTCAGGCAACTGAATCTCCTTGTAACAGCAAGCTTCAGAAGAGCCCACACACTCAGCCCTTAACCCCAGTGTACAGAAAGTGTCAAAACGTGTTTTTCAGCAGAAATAAACATGTTTCTGCAAGTTTGGTCAACCCCATGTAAGTTATGGGGCAGTAACATCACACTTTTCAAAACGTGTTTTTCAGCCCGAAATAAACGCGTTTTTTCAGACAACTGAATCTCCTTGTAACAGCAAGCTTCAGAAGAGCCCACACACTCAGCCCTTAACCCCAGTGTACAGAAAGTGTCAAAACATGTTTTTCAGCAGAAATAAACATGTTTCTGCAAGTTTGGTCAACCCCATGTAAGTTATGGGGCAGTAACATCACACTTTTCAAAACGTGTTTTTCAGCCCGAAATAAACACGTTTTTTCAGGCAACTGAATCTCCTTGTAACAGCAAGCTTCAGAAGTGCCCACACACTCAGCCCTTAACCCCAGTGTACAGAAAGTGTCAAAACGTGTTTTTCAGCAGAAATAAACATGTTTCTGCAAGTTTGGTCAACCCCATGTAAGTTATGGGGCAGTAACATCACACTTTTCAAAACGTGTTTTTCAGCCCGAAATAAACGCGTTTTTTCAGACAACTGAATCTCCTTGTAACAGCAAGCTTCAGAAGAGCCCACACACTCAGCCCTTAACCCCAGTGTACAGAAAGTGTCAAAACGTGTTTTTCAGCAGAAATAAACATGTTTCTGCAAGTTTGGTCAACCCCATGTAAGTTATGGGGCAGTAACATCACACTTTTCAAAACGTGTTTTTCAGCCCGAAATAAACGCGTTTTTTCAGGCAACTGAATCTACTTGTAACAGCAAGGCTCAGAAGTGCCCACACACTCAGCCCTTAACCCCAGTGTACAGAAAGTGTCAAAACATGTTTTTCAGCAGAAATAAACATGTTTCTGCAAGTTTGGTCAACCCCATGTAAGTTATGGGGCAGTAACATCACACTTTTCAAAACGTGTTTTTCAGCCCGAAATAAACGCGTTTTTTCAGACAACTGAATCTCCTTGTAACAGCAAGCTTCAGAAGAGCCCACACACTCAGCCCTTAACCCCAGTGTACAGAAAGTGTCAAAACGTGTTTTTCAGCAGAAATAAACATGTTTCTGCAAGTTTGGTCAACCCCATGTAAGTTATGGGGCAGTAACATCACACTTTTCAAAACGTGTTTTTCAGCCCGAAATAAACGCGTTTTTTCAGACAACTGAATCTCCTTGTAACAGCAAGCTTCAGAAGAGCCCACACACTCAGCCCTTAACCCCAGTGTACAGAAATTGTCAAAACATGTTTTTCAGCAGAAATAAACATGTTTCTGCAAGTTTGGTCAACCCCATGTAAGTTATGGGGCAGTAACATCACACTTTTCAAAACGTGTTTTTCAGCCCGAAATAAACGCGTTTTTTCAGGCAACTGAATCTACTTGTAACAGCAAGGCTCAGAAGTGCCCACACACTCAGCCCTTAACCCCAGTGTACAGAAAGTGTCAAAACATGTTTTTCAGCAGAAATAAACATGTTTCTGCAAGTTTGGTCAACCCCATGTAAGTTATGGGGCAGTAACATCACACTTTTCAAAACGTGTTTTTCAGCCCGAAATAAACGCGTTTTTTCAGACAACTGAATCTCCTTCTAACAGCAAGCTTCAGAAGAGCCCACACACTCAGCCCTTAACCCCAGTGTACAGAAAGTGTCAAAACGTGTTTTTCAGCAGAAATAAACATGTTTCTGCAAGTTTGGTCAACCCCATGTAAGTTATGGGGCAGTAACATCACACTTTTCAAAACGTGTTTTTCAGCCCGAAATAAACGCGTTTTTTCAGGCAACTGAATCTCCTTGTAACAGCAAGCTTCAGAAGAGCCCACACACTCAGCCCTTAACCACAGTGTACAGAAAGTGTCAAAACGTGTTTTTCAGCAGAAATAAACATGTTTCTGCAAGTTTGGTCAACCCCATGTAAGTTATGGGGCAGTAACATCACTCTTTTCAAAACGTGTTTTTCAGCCCGAAATAAACGCGTTTTTTCAGGCAACTGAATCTACTTGTAAAAGCAAGGCTCAGAAGTGCCCACACACTCAGCCCTTAACCCCAGTGTACAGAAAGTGTCAAAACATGTTTTTCAGCAGAAATAAACATGTTTCTGCAAGTTTGGTCAACCCCAGGTAAGTTATGGGGCAGTAACATCACACTTTTCAAAACGTGTTTTTCAGCCCGAAATAAACGCGTTTTTTCAGGCAACTGAATCTCCTTGTAACAGCAAGGCTCAGAAGTGCCCACACACTCAGCCCTTAACCCCAGTGTACAGAAAGTGTCAAAACATGATTTTCAGCAGAAATAAACATGTTTCTGCAAGTTTGGTCAACCCCATGTAAGTTATGGGGCAGTAACATCACACTTTTCAAAACGTGTTTTTCAGCCCGAAATAAACACGTTTTTTCAGGCAACTGAATCTCCTTGTAACAGCAAGCTTCAGAAGAGCCCACACACTCAGCCCTTAACCCCAGTGTACAGAAAGTGTCAAAACGTGTTTTTCAGCAGAAATAAACATGTTTCTGCAAGTTTGGTCAACCCCATGTAAGTTATGGGGCAGTAACATCACTCTTTTCAAAACGTGTTTTTCAGCCCGAAATAAACGCGTTTTTTCAGGCAACTGAATCTACTTGTAAAAGCAAGGCTCAGAAGTGCCCACACACTCAGCCCTTAACCCCAGTGTACAGAAAGTGTCAAAACATGTTTTTCAGCAGAAATAAACATGTTTCTGCAAGTTTGGTCAACCCCATGTAAGTTATGGGGCAGTAACATCACACTTTTCAAAACGTGTTTTTCAGCCCGAAATAAACGCGTTTTTTCAGACAACTGAATCTCCTTCTAACAGCAAGCTTCAGAAGAGCCCACACACTCAGCCCTTAACCCCAGTGTACAGAAAGTGTCAAAACGTGTTTTTCAGCAGAAATAAACATGTTTCTGCAAGTTTGGTCAACCCCATGTAAGTTATGGGGCAGTAACATCACTCTTTTCAAAACGTGTTTTTCAGCCCGAAATAAACGCGTTTTTTCAGGCAACTGAATCTACTTGTAAAAGCAAGGCTCAGAAGTGCCCACACACTCAGCCCTTAACCCCAGTGTACAGAAAGTGTCAAAACATGTTTTTCAGCAGAAATAAACATGTTTCTGCAAGTTTGGTCAACCCCAGGTAAGTTATGGGGCAGTAACATCACACTTTTCAAAACGTGTTTTTCAGCCCGAAATAAACGCGTTTTTTCAGGCAACTGAATCTCCTTGTAACAGCAAGGCTCAGAAGTGCCCACACACTCAGCCCTTAACCCCAGTGTACAGAAAGTGTCAAAACATGATTTTCAGCAGAAATAAACATGTTTCTGCAAGTTTGGTCAACCCCATGTAAGTTATGGGGCAGTAACATCACACTTTTCAAAACGTGTTTTTCAGCCCGAAATAAACACGTTTTTTCAGGCAACTGAATCTCCTTGTAACAGCAAGCTTCAGAAGAGCCCACACACTCAGCCCTTAACCCCAGTGTACAGAAAGTGTCAAAACGTGTTTTTCAGCAGAAATAAACATGTTTCTGCAAGTTTGGTCAACCCCATGTAAGTTATGGGGCAGTAACATCACTCTTTTCAAAACGTGTTTTTCAGCCCGAAATAAACGCGTTTTTTCAGGCAACTGAATCTACTTGTAAAAGCAAGGCTCAGAAGTGCCCACACACTCAGCCCTTAACCCCAGTGTACAGAAAGTGTCAAAACATGTTTTTCAGCAGAAATAAACATGTTTCTGCAAGTTTGGTCAACCCCATGTAAGTTATGGGGCAGTAACATCACACTTTTCAAAACGTGTTTTTCAGCCCGAAATAAACACGTTTTTTCAGGCAACTGAATCTCCTTGTAACAGCAAGCTTCAGAAGAGCCCACACACTCAGCCCTTAACCCCAGTGTACAGAAAGTGTCAAAACGTGTTTTTCAGCAGAAATAAACATGTTTCTGCAAGTTTGGTCAACCCCATGTAAGTTATGGGGCAGTAACATCACACTTTTCAAAACGTGTTTTTCAGCCCGAAATAAACGCGTTTTTTCAGGCAACTGAATCTCCTTGTAACAACAAGGCTCAGAAGTGCCCACACACTCAGCCCTTAACCCCAGTGTACAGAAAGTGTCAAAACATGTTTTTCAGCAGAAATAAACATGTTTCTGCAAGTTTGGTCAACCCCATGTAAGTTATGGGGCAGTAACATCACACTTTTCAAAACGTGTTTTTCAGCCCGAAATAAACACGTTTTTTCAGGCAACTGAATCTCCTTGTAACAGCAAGCTTCAGAAGAGCCCACACACTCAGCCCTTAACCCCAGTGTACAGAAAGTGTCAAAACGTGTTTTTCAGCAGAAATAAACATGTTTCTGCAAGTTTGGTCAACCCCATGTAAGTTATGGGGCAGTAACATCACTCTTTTCAAAACGTGTTTTTCAGCCCGAAATAAATGCGTTTTTTCAGGCAACTGAATCTACTTGTAAAAGCAAGGCTCAGAAGTGCCCACACACTCAGCCCTAAACCCCAGTGTACAGAAAGTGTCAAAACGTGTTTTTCAGCAGAAATAAACATGTTTCTGCAAGTTTGGTTAACCCCATGTAAGTTATGGGGCAGTAACATCACATTTTTCAAAACGTGTTTTCAGCCCGAAATAAACGCGTTTTTTCAGACAACTGAATCTCCTTGTAACAGCAAGGCTCAGAAGAGCCCACACACTCAGCCCTTAACCCCAGTGTACAGAAAGTGTCAAAACGTGTTTTTCTGCAGAAATAAACATGTTTCTGCAAGTTTGGTCATCCCCATGTAAGTTATGGGGCAGTAACATCACACTTTTCAAAACGTGTTTTTCAGCCCGAAATAAACACGTTTTTTCAGGCAACTGAATCTCCTTGTAACAGCAAGCTTCAGAAGAGCCCACACACTCAGCCCTTAACCCCAGTGTACAGAAATTGTCAAAACATGTTTTTCAGCAGAAATAAACATGTTTCTGCAAGTTTGGTCAACCCCATGTAAGTTATGGGGCAGTAACATCACTCTTTTCAAAACGTGTTTTTCAGCCCGAAATAAACGCGTTTTTTCAGGCAACTGAATCTACTTGTAAAAGCAAGGCTCAGAAGTGCCCACACACTCAGCCCTTAACCCCAGTGTACAGAAAGTGTCAAAACATGTTTTTCAGCAGAAATAAACATGTTTCTGCAAGTTTGGTCAACCCCAGGTAAGTTATGGGGCAGTAACATCACACTTTTCAAAACGTGTTTTTCAGCCCGAAATAAACGCGTTTTTTCAGGCAACTGAATCTCCTTGTAATAGCAAGGCTCAGAAGTGCCCACACACTCAGCCCTTAACCCCAGTGTACAGAAAGTGTCAAAACATGATTTTCAGCAGAAATAAACATGTTTCTGCAAGTTTGGTCAACCCCATGTAAGTTATGGGGCAGTAACATCACACTTTTCAAAACGTGTTTTTCATCCCGAAATAAACGCGTTTTTTCAGACAACTGAATCTCCTTGTAACAGCAAGCTTCAGAAGAGCCCACACACTCAGCCCTTAACCCCAGTGTACAGAAAGTGTCAAAACGTGTTTTTCAGCAGAAATAAACATGTTTCTGCAAGTTTGGTCAACCCCATGTAAGTTATGGGGCAGTAACATCACACTTTTCAAAACGTGTTTTTCAGCCCGAAATAAACGCGTTTTTTCAGGCAACTGAATCTCCTTGTAACAGCAAGCTTCAGAAGAGCCCACACACTCAGCCCTTAACCCCAGTGTACAGAAAGTGTCAAAACGTGTTTTTCAGCAGAAATAAACATGTTTCTGCAAGTTTGGTCAACCCCATGTAAGTTATGGGGCAGTAACATCACACTTTTCAAAACGTGTTTTTCAGCCCGAAATAAACGCGTTTTTTTAGACAACTGAATCTCCTTGTAACAGCAAGCTTCAGAAGAGCCCACACACTCAGCCCTTAACCCCAGTGTACAGAAATTGTCAAAACATGTTTTTCAGCAGAAATAAACATGTTTCTGCAAGTTTGGTCAACCCCAGGTAAGTTATGGGGCAGTAACATCACACTTTTCAAAACGTGTTTTTCAGCCCGAAATAAACGCGTTTTTTCAGGCAACTGAATCTCCTTGTAACAGCAAGGCTCAGAAGTGCCCACACACTCAGCCCTTAACCCCAGTGTACAGAAAGTGTCAAAACATGATTTTCAGCAGAAATAAACATGTTTCTGCAAGTTTGGTCAACCCCATGTAAGTTATGGGGCAGTAACATCACACTTTTCAAAACGTGTTTTTCAGCCCGAAATAAACACGTTTTTTCAGGCAACTGAATCTCCTTGTAACAGCAAGCTTCAGAAGAGCCCACACACTCAGCCCTTAACCCCAGTGTACAGAAAGTGTCAAAACGTGTTTTTCAGCAGAAATAAACATGTTTCTGCAAGTTTGGTCAACCCCATGTAAGTTATGGGGCAGTAACATCACTCTTTTCAAAACGTGTTTTTCAGCCCGAAATAAACGCGTTTTTTCAGGCAACTGAATCTACTTGTAAAAGCAAGGCTCAGAAGTGCCCACACACTCAGCCCTTAACCCCAGTGTACAGAAAGTGTCAAAACATGTTTTTCAGCAGAAATAAACATGTTTCTGCAAGTTTGGTCAACCCCAGGTAAGTTATGGGGCAGTAACATCACACTTTTCAAAACGTGTTTTTCAGCCCGAAATAAACGCGTTTTTTCAGGCAACTGAATCTCCTTGTAACAGCAAGGCTCAGAAGTGCCCACACACTCAGCCCTTAACCCCAGTGTACAGAAAGTGTCAAAACATGATTTTCAGCAGAAATAAACATGTTTCTGCAAGTTTGGTCAACCCCATGTAAGTTATGGGGCAGTAACATCACACTTTTCAAAACGTGTTTTTCAGCCCGAAATAAACACGTTTTTTCAGGCAACTGAATCTCCTTGTAACAGCAAGCTTCAGAAGAGCCCACACACTCAGCCCTTAACCCCAGTGTACAGAAAGTGTCAAAACGTGTTTTTCAGCAGAAATAAACATGTTTCTGCAAGTTTGGTCAACCCCATGTAAGTTATGGGGCAGTAACATCACTCTTTTCAAAACGTGTTTTTCAGCCCGAAATAAACGCGTTTTTTCAGGCAACTGAATCTACTTGTAAAAGCAAGGCTCAGAAGTGCCCACACACTCAGCCCTAAACCCCAGTGTACAGAAAGTGTCAAAACGTGTTTTTCAGCAGAAATAAACATGTTTCTGCAAGTTTGGTTAACCCCATGTAAGTTATGGGGCAGTAACATCACATTTTTCAAAACGTGTTTTCAGCCCGAAATAAACGCGTTTTTTCAGACAACTGAATCTCCTTGTAACAGCAAGGCTCAGAAGAGCCCACACACTCAGCCCTTAACCCCAGTGTACAGAAAGTGTCAAAACGTGTTTTTCTGCAGAAATAAACATGTTTCTGCAAGTTTGGTCATCCCCATGTAAGTTATGGGGCAGTAACATCACACTTTTCAAAACGTGTTTTTCAGCCCGAAATAAACACGTTTTTTCAGGCAACTGAATCTCCTTGTAACAGCAAGCTTCAGAAGAGCCCACACACTCAGCCCTTAACCCCAGTGTACAGAAATTGTCAAAACATGTTTTTCAGCAGAAATAAACATGTTTCTGCAAGTTTGGTCAACCCCAGGTAAGTTATGGGGCAGTAACATCACACTTTTCAAAACGTGTTTTTCAGCCCGAAATAAACGCGTTTTTTCAGGCAACTGAATCTCCTTGTAATAGCAAGGCTCAGAAGTGCCCACACACTCAGCCCTTAACCCCAGTGTACAGAAAGTGTCAAAACATGATTTTCAGCAGAAATAAACATGTTTCTGCAAGTTTGGTCAACCCCATGTAAGTTATGGGGCAGTAACATCACACTTTTCAAAACGTGTTTTTCATCCCGAAATAAACGCGTTTTTTCAGACAACTGAATCTCCTTGTAACAGCAAGCTTCAGAAGAGCCCACACACTCAGCCCTTAACCCCAGTGTACAGAAAGTGTCAAAACGTGTTTTTCAGCAGAAATAAACATGTTTCTGCAAGTTTGGTCAACCCCATGTAAGTTATGGGGCAGTAACATCACACTTTTCAAAACGTGTTTTTCAGCCCGAAATAAACGCGTTTTTTCAGGCAACTGAATCTCCTTGTAACAGCAAGCTTCAGAAGAGCCCACACACTCAGCCCTTAACCCCAGTGTACAGAAAGTGTCAAAACGTGTTTTTCAGCAGAAATAAACATGTTTCTGCAAGTTTGGTCAACCCCATGTAAGTTATGGGGCAGTAACATCACACTTTTCAAAACGTGTTTTTCAGCCCGAAATAAACGCGTTTTTTCAGACAACTGAATCTCCTTGTAACAGCAAGCTTCAGAAGAGCCCACACACTCAGCCCTTAACCCCAGTGTACAGAAATTGTCAAAACATGTTTTTCAGCAGAAATAAACATGTTTCTGCAAGTTTGGTCAACCCCAGGTAAGTTATGGGGCAGTAACATCACACTTTTCAAAACGTGTTTTTCAGCCCGAAATAAACGCGTTTTTTCAGGCAACTGAATCTCCTTGTAACAGCAAGGCTCAGAAGTGCCCACACACTCAGCCCTTAACCCCAGTGTACAGAAAGTGTCAAAACATGATTTTCAGCAGAAATAAACATGTTTCTGCAAGTTTGGTCAACCCCATGTAAGTTATGGGGCAGTAACATCACACTTTTCAAAACGTGTTTTTCAGCCCGAAATAAACACGTTTTTTCAGGCAACTGAATCTCCTTGTAACAGCAAGCTTCAGAAGAGCCCACACACTCAGCCCTTAACCCCAGTGTACAGAAAGTGTCAAAACGTGTTTTTCAGCAGAAATAAACATGTTTCTGCAAGTTTGGTCAACCCCATGTAAGTTATGGGGCAGTAACATCACTCTTTTCAAAACGTGTTTTTCAGCCCGAAATAAACGCGTTTTTTCAGGCAACTGAATCTACTTGTAAAAGCAAGGCTCAGAAGTGCCCACACACTCAGCCCTTAACCCCAGTGTACAGAAAGTGTCAAAACATGTTTTTCAGCAGAAATAAACATGTTTCTGCAAGTTTGGTCAACCCCAGGTAAGTTATGGGGCAGTAACATCACACTTTTCAAAACGTGTTTTTCAGCCCGAAATAAACGCGTTTTTTCAGGCAACTGAATCTCCTTGTAACAGCAAGGCTCAGAAGTGCCCACACACTCAGCCCTTAACCCCAGTGTACAGAAAGTGTCAAAACATGATTTTCAGCAGAAATAAACATGTTTCTGCAAGTTTGGTCAACCCCATGTAAGTTATGGGGCAGTAACATCACACTTTTCAAAACGTGTTTTTCAGCCCGAAATAAACACGTTTTTTCAGGCAACTGAATCTCCTTGTAACAGCAAGCTTCAGAAGAGCCCACACACTCAGCCCTTAACCCCAGTGTACAGAAAGTGTCAAAACGTGTTTTTCAGCAGAAATAAACATGTTTCTGCAAGTTTGGTCAACCCCATGTAAGTTATGGGGCAGTAACATCACTCTTTTCAAAACGTGTTTTTCAGCCCGAAATAAACGCGTTTTTTCAGGCAACTGAATCTACTTGTAAAAGCAAGGCTCAGAAGTGCCCACACACTCAGCCCTTAACCCCAGTGTACAGAAAGTGTCAAAACATGTTTTTCAGCAGAAATAAACATGTTTCTGCAAGTTTGGTCAACCCCATGTAAGTTATGGGGCAGTAACATCACACTTTTCAAAACGTGTTTTTCAGCCCGAAATAAACACGTTTTTTCAGGCAACTGAATCTCCTTGTAACAGCAAGCTTCAGAAGAGCCCACACACTCAGCCCTTAACCCCAGTGTACAGAAAGTGTCAAAACGTGTTTTTCAGCAGAAATAAACATGTTTCTGCAAGTTTGGTCAACCCCATGTAAGTTATGGGGCAGTAACATCACTCTTTTCAAAACGTGTTTTTCAGCCCGAAATAAACGCGTTTTTTCAGGCAACTGAATCTACTTGTAAAAGCAAGGCTCAGAAGTGCCCACACACTCAGCCCTTAACCCCAGTGTACAGAAAGTGTCAAAACATGTTTTTCAGCAGAAATAAACATGTTTCTGCAAGTTTGGTCAACCCCATGTAAGTTATGGGGCAGTAACATCACTCTTTTCAAAACGTGTTTTTCAGCCCGAAATAAACGCGTTTTTTCAGGCAACTGAATCTACTTGTAAAAGCAAGGCTCAGAAGTGCCCACACACTCAGCCCTTAACCCCAGTGTACAGAAAGTGTCAAAACATGTTTTTCAGCAGAAATAAACATGTTTCTGCAAGTTTGGTCAACCCCATGTAAGTTATGGGGCAGTAACATCACACTTTTCAAAACGTGTTTTTCAGCCCGAAATAAACACGTTTTTTCAGGCAACTGAATCTCCTTGTAACAGCAAGCTTCAGAAGAGCCCACACACTCAGCCCTTAACCCCAGTGTACAGAAAGTGTCAAAACGTGTTTTTCAGCAGAAATAAACATGTTTCTGCAAGTTTGGTCAACCCCATGTAAGTTATGGGGCAGTAACATCACACTTTTCAAAACGTGTCTTTCAGCCCGAAATAAACGCGTTTTTTCAGGCAACTGAATCTACTTGTAACAACAAGGCTCAGAAGTGCCCACACACTCAGCCCTTAACCCCAGTGTACAGAAAGTGTCAAAACATGTTTTTCAGCAGAAATAAACATGTTTCTGCAAGTTTGGTCAACCCCATGTAAGTTATGGGGCAGTAACATCACACTTTTCAAAACGTGTTTTTCAGCCCGAAATAAACACGTTTTTTCAGGCAACTGAATCTCCTTGTAACAGCAAGCTTCAGAAGTGCCCACACACTCAGCCCTTAACCCCAGTGTACAGAAAGTGTCAAAACGTGTTTTTCAGCAGAAATAAACATGTTTCTGCAAGTTTGGTCAACCCCATGTAAGTTATGGGGCAGTAACATCACACTTTTCAAAACGTGTTTTTCAGCCCGAAATAAGCGCGTTTTTTCAGACAACTGAATCTCCTTGTAACAGCAAGCTTCAGAAGAGCCCACACACTCAGCCCTTAACCCCAGTGTACAGAAAGTGTCAAAACGTGTTTTTCAGCAGAAATAAACATGTTTCTGCAAGTTTGGTCAACCCCATGTAAGTTATGGGGCAGTAACATCACACTTTTCAAAACGTGTTTTTCAGCCCGAAATAAACGCGTTTTTTCAGGCAACTGAATCTACTTGTAACAGCAAGGCTCAGAAGTGCCCACACACTCAGCCCTTAACCCCAGTGTACAGAAAGTGTCAAAACATGTTTTTCAGCAGAAATAAACATGTTTCTGCAAGTTTGGTCAACCCCATGTAAGTTATGGGGCAGTAACATCACACTTTTCAAAACGTGTTTTTCAGCCCGAAATAAACGCGTTTTTTCAGACAACTGAATCTCCTTGTAACAGCAAGCTTCAGAAGAGCCCACACACTCAGCCCTTAACCCCAGTGTACAGAAAGTGTCAAAACGTGTTTTTCAGCAGAAATAAACATGTTTCTGCAAGTTTGGTCAACCCCATGTAAGTTATGGGGCAGTAACATCACACTTTTCAAAACGTGTTTTTCAGCCCGAAATAAACGCGTTTTTTCAGGCAACTGAATCTCCTTGTAACAGCAAGCTTCAGAAGAGCCCACACACTCAGCCCTTAACCCCAGTGTACAGAAAGTGTCAAAACGTGTTTTTCAGCAGAAATAAACATGTTTCTGCAAGTTTGGTCAACCCCATGTAAGTTATGGGGCAGTAACATCACACTTTTCAAAACGTGTTTTTCAGCCCGAAATAAACGCGTTTTTTCAGACAACTGAATCTCCTTGTAACAGCAAGCTTCAGAAGAGCCCACACACTCAGCCCTTAACCCCAGTGTACAGAAAGTGTCAAAACGTGTTTTTCAGCAGAAATAAACATGTTTCTGCAAGTTTGGTCAACCCCATGTAAGTTATGGGGCAGTAACATCACTCTTTTCAAAACGTGTTTTTCAGCCCGAAATAAACGCGTTTTTTCAGGCAACTGAATCTACTTGTAAAAGCAAGGCTCAGAAGTGCCCACACACTCAGCCCTTAACCCCAGTGTACAGAAAGTGTCAAAACATGTTTTTCAGCAGAAATAAACATGTTTCTGCAAGTTTGGTCAACCCCAGGTAAGTTATGGGGCAGTAACATCACACTTTTCAAAACGTGTTTTTCAGCCCGAAATAAACGCGTTTTTTCAGGCAACTGAATCTCCTTGTAACAGCAAGGCTCAGAAGTGCCCACACACTCAGCCCTTAACCCCAGTGTACAGAAAGTGTCAAAACATGATTTTCAGCAGAAATAAACATGTTTCTGCAAGTTTGGTCAACCCCATGTAAGTTATGGGGCAGTAACATCACACTTTTCAAAACGTGTTTTTCAGCCCGAAATAAACACGTTTTTTCAGGCAACTGAATCTCCTTGTAACAGCAAGCTTCAGAAGAGCCCACACACTCAGCCCTTAACCCCAGTGTACAGAAAGTGTCAAAACGTGTTTTTCAGCAGAAATAAACATGTTTCTGCAAGTTTGGTCAACCCCATGTAAGTTATGGGGCAGTAACATCACTCTTTTCAAAACGTGTTTTTCAGCCCGAAATAAACGCGTTTTTTCAGGCAACTGAATCTACTTGTAAAAGCAAGGCTCAGAAGTGCCCACACACTCAGCCCTTAACCCCAGTGTACAGAAAGTGTCAAAACATGTTTTTCAGCGGAAATAAACATGTTTCTGCAAGTTTGGTCAACCCCATGTAAGTTATGGGGCAGTAACATCACACTTTTCAAAACGTGTTTTTCAGCCCGAAATAAACACGTTTTTTCAGGCAACTGAATCTCCTTGTAACAGCAAGCTTCAGAAGAGCCCACACACTCAGCCCTTAACCCCAGTGTACAGAAAGTGTCAAAACGTGTTTTTCAGCAGAAATAAACATGTTTCTGCAAGTTTGGTCAACCCCATGTAAGTTATGGGGCAGTAACATCACACTTTTCAAAACGTGTTTTTCAGCCCGAAATAAACGCGTTTTTTCAGGCAACTGAATCTACTTGTAACAACAAGGCTCAGAAGTGCCCACACACTCAGCCCTTAACCCCAGTGTACAGAAAGTGTCAAAACATGTTTTTCAGCAGAAATAAACATGTTTCTGCAAGTTTGGTCAACCCCATGTAAGTTATGGGGCAGTAACATCACACTTTTCAAAACGTGTTTTTCAGCCCGAAATAAACACGTTTTTTCAGGCAACTGAATCTCCTTGTAACAGCAAGCTTCAGAAGTGCCCACACACTCAGCCCTTAACCCCAGTGTACAGAAAGTGTCAAAACGTGTTTTTCAGCAGAAATAAACATGTTTCTGCAAGTTTGGTCAACCCCATGTAAGTTATGGGGCAGTAACATCACACTTTTCAAAACGTGTTTTTCAGCCCGAAATAAACGCGTTTTTTCAGACAACTGAATCTCCTTGTAACAGCAAGCTTCAGAAGAGCCCACACACTCAGCCCTTAACCCCAGTGTACAGAAAGTGTCAAAACGTGTTTTTCAGCAGAAATAAACATGTTTCTGCAAGTTTGGTCAACCCCATGTAAGTTATGGGGCAGTAACATCACACTTTTCAAAACGTGTTTTTCAGCCCGAAATAAACGCGTTTTTTCAGGCAACTGAATCTACTTGTAACAGCAAGGCTCAGAAGTGCCCACACACTCAGCCCTTAACCCCAGTGTACAGAAAGTGTCAAAACATGTTTTTCAGCAGAAATAAACATGTTTCTGCAAGTTTGGTCAACCCCATGTAAGTTATGGGGCAGTAACATCACACTTTTCAAAACGTGTTTTTCAGCCCGAAATAAACGCGTTTTTTCAGACAACTGAATCTCCTTGTAACAGCAAGCTTCAGAAGAGCCCACACACTCAGCCCTTAACCCCAGTGTACAGAAAGTGTCAAAACGTGTTTTTCAGCAGAAATAAACATGTTTCTGCAAGTTTGGTCAACCCCATGTAAGTTATGGGGCAGTAACATCACACTTTTCAAAACGTGTTTTTCAGCCCGAAATAAACGCGTTTTTTCAGGCAACTGAATCTCCTTGTAACAGCAAGCTTCAGAAGAGCCCACACACTCAGCCCTTAACCCCAGTGTACAGAAAGTGTCAAAACGTGTTTTTCAGCAGAAATAAACATGTTTCTGCAAGTTTGGTCAACCCCATGTAAGTTATGGGGCAGTAACATCACACTTTTCAAAACGTGTTTTTCAGCCCGAAATAAACGCGTTTTTTCAGACAACTGAATCTCCTTGTAACAGCAAGCTTCAGAAGAGCCCACACACTCAGCCCTTAACCCCAGTGTACAGAAAGTGTCAAAACATGTTTTTCAGCAGAAATAAACATGTTTCTGCAAGTTTGGTCAACCCCATGTAAGTTATGGGGCAGTAACATCACACTTTTCAAAACGTGTTTTTCAGCCCGAAATAAACGCGTTTTTTCAGACAACTGAATCTCCTTGTAACAGCAAGCTTCAGAAGAGCCCACACACTCAGCCCTTAACCCCAGTGTACAGAAAGTGTCAAAACGTGTTTTTCAGCAGAAATAAACATGTTTCTGCAAGTTTGGTCAACCCCATGTAAGTTATGGGGCAGTAACATCACACTTTTCAAAACGTGTTTTTCAGCCCGAAATAAACGCGTTTTTTCAGGCAACTGAATCTACTTGTAACAGCAAGGCTCAGAAGTGCCCACACACTCAGCCCTTAACCCCAGTGTACAGAAAGTGTCAAAACATGTTTTTCAGCAGAAATAAACATGTTTCTGCAAGTTTGGTCAACCCCATGTAAGTTATGGGGCAGTAACATCACACTTTTCAAAACGTGTTTTTCAGCCCGAAATAAACGCGTTTTTTCAGACAACTGAATCTCCTTGTAACAGCAAGCTTCAGAAGAGCCCACACACTCAGCCCTTAACCCCAGTGTACAGAAAGTGTCAAAACGTGTTTTTCAGCAGAAATAAACATGTTTCTGCAAGTTTGGTCAACCCCATGTAAGTTATGGGGCAGTAACATCACACTTTTCAAAACGTGTTTTTCAGCCCGAAATAAACGCGTTTTTTCAGACAACTGAATCTCCTTGTAACAGCAAGCTTCAGAAGAGCCCACACACTCAGCCCTTAACCCCAGTGTACAGAAATTGTCAAAACATGTTTTTCAGCAGAAATAAACATGTTTCTGCAAGTTTGGTCAACCCCATGTAAGTTATGGGGCAGTAACATCACACTTTTCAAAACGTGTTTTTCAGCCCGAAATAAACGCGTTTTTTCAGGCAACTGAATCTACTTGTAACAGCAAGGCTCAGAAGTGCCCACACACTCAGCCCTTAACCCCAGTGTACAGAAAGTGTCAAAACATGTTTTTCAGCAGAAATAAACATGTTTCTGCAAGTTTGGTCAACCCCATGTAAGTTATGGGGCAGTAACATCACACTTTTCAAAACGAGTTTTTCAGCCCGAAATAAACGCGTTTTTTCAGACAACTGAATCTCCTTCTAACAGCAAGCTTCAGAAGAGCCCACACACTCAGCCCTTAACCCCAGTGTACAGAAAGTGTCAAAACGTGTTTTTCAGCAGAAATAAACATGTTTCTGCAAGTTTGGTCAACCCCATGTAAGTTATGGGGCAGTAACATCACACTTTTCAAAACGTGTTTTTCAGCCCGAAATAAACGCGTTTTTTCAGGCAACTGAATCTCCTTGTAACAGCAAGCTTCAGAAGAGCCCACACACTCAGCCCTTAACCCCAGTGTACAGAAAGTGTCAAAACGTGTTTTTCAGCAGAAATAAACATGTTTCTGCAAGTTTGGTCAACCCCATGTAAGTTATGGGGCAGTAACATCACACTTTTCAAAACGAGTTTTTCAGCCCGAAATAAACGCGTTTTTTCAGACAACTGAATCTCCTTCTAACAGCAAGCTTCAGAAGAGCCCACACACTCAGCCCTTAAACCCAGTGTACAGAAAGTGTCAAAACGTGTTTTTCAGCAGAAATAAACATGTTTCTGCAAGTTTGGTCAACCCCATGTAAGTTATGGGGCAGTAACATCACACTTTTCAAAACGTGTTTTTCAGCCCGAAATAAACGCGTTTTTCAGGCAACTGAATCTCCTTGTAACAGCAAGCTTCAGAAGAGCCCACACACTCAGCCCTTAACCCCAGTGTACAGAAAGTGTCAAAACGTGTTTTTCAGCAGAAATAAACATGTTTCTGCAAGTTTGGTCAACCCCATGTAAGTTATGGGGCAGTAACATCACTCTTTTCAAAACGTGTTTTTCAGCCCGAAATAAACGCGTTTTTTCAGGCAACTGAATCTACTTGTAAAAGCAAGGCTCAGAAGTGCCCACACACTCAGCCCTTAACCCCAGTGTACAGAAAGTGTCAAAACATGTTTTTCAGCAGAAATAAACATGTTTCTGCAAGTTTGGTCAACCCCAGGTAAGTTATGGGGCAGTAACATCACACTTTTCAAAACGTGTTTTTCAGCCCGAAATAAACGCGTTTTTTCAGGCAACTGAATCTCCTTGTAACAGCAAGGCTCAGAAGTGCCCACACACTCAGCCCTTAACCCCAGTGTACAGAAAGTGTCAAAACATGATTTTCAGCAGAAATAAACATGTTTCTGCAAGTTTGGTCAACCCCATGTAAGTTATGGGGCAGTAACATCACACTTTTCAAAACGTGTTTTTCAGCCCGAAATAAACACGTTTTTTCAGGCAACTGAATCTCCTTGTAACAGCAAGCTTCAGAAGAGCCCACACACTCAGCCCTTAACCCCAGTGTACAGAAAGTGTCAAAACGTGTTTTTCAGCAGAAATAAACATGTTTCTGCAAGTTTGGTCAACCCCATATAAGTTATGGGGCAGTAACATCACTCTTTTCAAAACGTGTTTTTCAGCCCGAAATAAACGCGTTTTTTCAGGCAACTGAATCTACTTGTAAAAGCAAGGCTCAGAAGTGCCCACACACTCAGCCCTTAACCCCAGTGTACAGAAAGTGTCAAAACATGTTTTTCAGCAGAAATAAACATGTTTCTGCAAGTTTGGTCAACCCCATGTAAGTTATGGGGCAGTAACATCACACTTTTCAAAACGTGTTTTTCAGCCCGAAATAAACGCGTTTTTTCAGACAACTGAATCTCCTTCTAACAGCAAGCTTCAGAAGAGCCCACACACTCAGCCCTTAACCCCAGTGTACAGAAAGTGTCAAAACGTGTTTTTCAGCAGAAATAAACATGTTTCTGCAAGTTTGGTCAACCCCATGTAAGTTATGGGGCAGTAACATCACACTTTTCAAAACGTGTTTTTCAGCCCGAAATAAACGCGTTTTTTCAGGCAACTGAATCTCCTTGTAACAGCAAGCTTCAGAAGAGCCCACACACTCAGCCCTTAACCCCAGTGTACAGAAAGTGTCAAAACGTGTTTTTCAGCAGAAATAAACATGTTTCTGCAAGTTTGGTCAACCCCATGTAAGTTATGGGGCAGTAACATCACTCTTTTCAAAACGTGTTTTTCAGCCCGAAATAAACGCGTTTTTTCAGGCAACTGAATCTACTTGTAAAAGCAAGGCTCAGAAGTGCCCACACACTCAGCCCTTAACCCCAGTGTACAGAAAGTGTCAAAACATGTTTTTCAGCAGAAATAAACATGTTTCTGCAAGTTTGGTCAACCCCAGGTAAGTTATGGGGCAGTAACATCACACTTTTCAAAACGTGTTTTTCAGCCCGAAATAAACGCGTTTTTTCAGGCAACTGAATCTCCTTGTAACAGCAAGGCTCAGAAGTGCCCACACACTCAGCCCTTAACCCCAGTGTACAGAAAGTGTCAAAACATGATTTTCAGCAGAAATAAACATGTTTCTGCAAGTTTGGTCAACCCCATGTAAGTTATGGGGCAGTAACATCACACTTTTCAAAACGTGTTTTTCAGCCCGAAATAAACACGTTTTTTCAGGCAACTGAATCTCCTTGTAACAGCAAGCTTCAGAAGAGCCCACACACTCAGCCCTTAACCCCAGTGTACAGAAAGTGTCAAAACGTGTTTTTCAGCAGAAATAAACATGTTTCTGCAAGTTTGGTCAACCCCATGTAAGTTATGGGGCAGTAACATCACTCTTTTCAAAACGTGTTTTTCAGCCCGAAATAAACGCGTTTTTTCAGGCAACTGAATCTACTTGTAAAAGCAAGGCTCAGAAGTGCCCACACACTCAGCCCTTAACCCCAGTGTACAGAAAGTGTCAAAACATGTTTTTCAGCAGAAATAAACATGTTTCTGCAAGTTTGGTCAACCCCATGTAAGTTATGGGGCAGTAACATCACACTTTTCAAAACGTGTTTTTCAGCCCGAAATAAACACGTTTTTTCAGGCAACTGAATCTCCTTGTAACAGCAAGGCTCAGAAGAGCCCACACACTCAGCCCTTAACCCCAGTGTACAGAAAGTGTCAAAACGTGTTTTTCAGCAGAAATAAACATGTTTCTGCAAGTTTGGTCAACCCCATGTAAGTTATGGGGCAGTAACATCACACTTTTCAAAACGTGTTTTTCAGCCCGAAATAAACGCGTTTTTTCAGGCAACTGAATCTACTTGTAACAACAAGGCTCAGAAGTGCCCACACACTCAGCCCTTAACCCCAGTGTACAGAAAGTGTCAAAACATGTTTTTCAGCAGAAATAAACATGTTTCTGCAAGTTTGGTCAACCCCATGTAAGTTATGGGGCAGTAACATCACACTTTTCAAAACGTGTTTTTCAGCCCGAAATAAACACGTTTTTTCAGGCAACTGAATCTCCTTGTAACAGCAAGCTTCAGAAGAGCCCACACACTCAGCCCTTAACCCCAGTGTACAGAAAGTGTCAAAACGTGTTTTTCAGCAGAAATAAACATGTTTCTGCAAGTTTGGTCAACCCCATGTAAGTTATGGGGCAGTAACATCACTCTTTTCAAAACGTGTTTTTCAGCCCGAAATAAATGCGTTTTTTCAGGCAACTGAATCTACTTGTAAAAGCAAGGCTCAGAAGTGCCCACACACTCAGCCCTAAACCCCAGTGTACAGAAAGTGTCAAAACGTGTTTTTCAGCAGAAATAAACATGTTTCTGCAAGTTTGGTTAACCCCATGTAAGTTATGGGGCAGTAACATCACATTTTTCAAAACGTGTTTTCAGCCCGAAATAAACGCGTTTTTTCAGACAACTGAATCTCCTTGTAACAGCAAGGCTCAGAAGAGCCCACACACTCAGCCCTTAACCCCAGTGTACAGAAAGTGTCAAAACGTGTTTTTCTGCAGAAATAAACATGTTTCTGCAAGTTTGGTCATCCCCATGTAAGTTATGGGGCAGTAACATCACACTTTTCAAAACGTGTTTTTCAGCCCGAAATAAACACGTTTTTTCAGGCAACTGAATCTCCTTGTAACAGCAAGCTTCAGAAGAGCCCACACACTCAGCCCTTAACCCCAGTGTACAGAAATTGTCAAAACATGTTTTTCAGCAGAAATAAACATGTTTCTGCAAGTTTGGTCAACCCCATGTAAGTTATGGGGCAGTAACATCACTCTTTTCAAAACGTGTTTTTCAGCCCGAAATAAACGCGTTTTTTCAGGCAACTGAATCTACTTGTAAAAGCAAGGCTCAGAAGTGCCCACACACTCAGCCCTTAACCCCAGTGTACAGAAAGTGTCAAAACATGTTTTTCAGCAGAAATAAACATGTTTCTGCAAGTTTGGTCAACCCCAGGTAAGTTATGGGGCAGTAACATCACACTTTTCAAAACGTGTTTTTCAGCCCGAAATAAACGCGTTTTTTCAGGCAACTGAATCTCCTTGTAATAGCAAGGCTCAGAAGTGCCCACACACTCAGCCCTTAACCCCAGTGTACAGAAAGTGTCAAAACATGATTTTCAGCAGAAATAAACATGTTTCTGCAAGTTTGGTCAACCCCATGTAAGTTATGGGGCAGTAACATCACACTTTTCAAAACGTGTTTTTCATCCCGAAATAAACGCGTTTTTTCAGACAACTGAATCTCCTTGTAACAGCAAGCTTCAGAAGAGCCCACACACTCAGCCCTTAACCCCAGTGTACAGAAATTGTCAAAACATGTTTTTCAGCAGAAATAAACATGTTTCTGCAAGTTTGGTCAACCCCAGGTAAGTTATGGGGCAGTAACATCACACTTTTCAAAACGTGTTTTTCAGCCCGAAATAAACGCGTTTTTTCAGGCAACTGAATCTCCTTGTAACAGCAAGGCTCAGAAGTGCCCACACACTCAGCCCTTAACCCCAGTGTACAGAAAGTGTCAAAACATGATTTTCAGCAGAAATAAACATGTTTCTGCAAGTTTGGTCAACCCCATGTAAGTTATGGGGCAGTAACATCACACTTTTCAAAACGTGTTTTTCAGCCCGAAATAAACACGTTTTTTCAGGCAACTGAATCTCCTTGTAACAGCAAGCTTCAGAAGAGCCCACACACTCAGCCCTTAACCCCAGTGTACAGAAAGTGTCAAAACGTGTTTTTCAGCAGAAATAAACATGTTTCTGCAAGTTTGGTCAACCCCATGTAAGTTATGGGGCAGTAACATCACTCTTTTCAAAACGTGTTTTTCAGCCCGAAATAAACGCGTTTTTTCAGGCAACTGAATCTACTTGTAAAAGCAAGGCTCAGAAGTGCCCACACACTCAGCCCTTAACCCCAGTGTACAGAAAGTGTCAAAACATGTTTTTCAGCAGAAATAAACATGTTTCTGCAAGTTTGGTCAACCCCAGGTAAGTTATGGGGCAGTAACATCACACTTTTCAAAACGTGTTTTTCAGCCCGAAATAAACGCGTTTTTTCAGGCAACTGAATCTCCTTGTAACAGCAAGGCTCAGAAGTGCCCACACACTCAGCCCTTAACCCCAGTGTACAGAAAGTGTCAAAACATGATTTTCAGCAGAAATAAACATGTTTCTGCAAGTTTGGTCAACCCCATGTAAGTTATGGGGCAGTAACATCACACTTTTCAAAACGTGTTTTTCAGCCCGAAATAAACACGTTTTTTCAGGCAACTGAATCTCCTTGTAACAGCAAGCTTCAGAAGAGCCCACACACTCAGCCCTTAACCCCAGTGTACAGAAAGTGTCAAAACGTGTTTTTCAGCAGAAATAAACATGTTTCTGCAAGTTTGGTCAACCCCATGTAAGTTATGGGGCAGTAACATCACTCTTTTCAAAACGTGTTTTTCAGCCCGAAATAAACGCGTTTTTTCAGGCAACTGAATCTACTTGTAAAAGCAAGGCTCAGAAGTGCCCACACACTCAGCCCTAAACCCCAGTGTACAGAAAGTGTCAAAACGTGTTTTTCAGCAGAAATAAACATGTTTCTGCAAGTTTGGTTAACCCCATGTAAGTTATGGGGCAGTAACATCACATTTTTCAAAACGTGTTTTCAGCCCGAAATAAACGCGTTTTTTCAGACAACTGAATCTCCTTGTAACAGCAAGGCTCAGAAGAGCCCACACACTCAGCCCTTAACCCCAGTGTACAGAAAGTGTCAAAACGTGTTTTTCTGCAGAAATAAACATGTTTCTGCAAGTTTGGTCATCCCCATGTAAGTTCTGGGGCAGTAACATCACACTTTTCAAAACGTGTTTTTCAGCCCGAAATAAACACGTTTTTTCAGGCAACTGAATCTCCTTGTAACAGCAAGCTTCAGAAGAGCCCACACACTCAGCCCTTAACCCCAGTGTACAGAAATTGTCAAAACATGTTTTTCAGCAGAAATAAACATGTTTCTGCAAGTTTGGTCAACCCCAGGTAAGTTATGGGGCAGTAACATCACACTTTTCAAAACGTGTTTTTCAGCCCGAAATAAACGCGTTTTTTCAGGCAACTGAATCTCCTTGTAATAGCAAGGCTCAGAAGTGCCCACACACTCAGCCCTTAACCCCAGTGTACAGAAAGTGTCAAAACATGATTTTCAGCAGAAATAAACATGTTTCTGCAAGTTTGGTCAACCCCATGTAAGTTATGGGGCAGTAACATCACACTTTTCAAAACGTGTTTTTCATCCCGAAATAAACGCGTTTTTTCAGACAACTGAATCTCCTTGTAACAGCAAGCTTCAGAAGAGCCCACACACTCAGCCCTTAACCCAGTGTACAGAAAGTGTCAAAACGTGTTTTTCAGCAGAAATAAACATGTTTCTGCAAGTTTGGTCAACCCCATGTAAGTTATGGGGCAGTAACATCACACTTTTCAAAACGTGTTTTTCAGCCCGAAATAACGCTTTTTTCAGGCAACTGAATCTCCTTGTAACAGCAAGCTTCAGAAGAGCCCACACACTCAGCCCTTAACCCCAGTGTACAGAAAGTGTCAAAACGTGTTTTTCAGCAGAAATAAACATGTTTCTGCAAGTTTGGTCAACCCCATGTAAGTTATGGGGCAGTAACATCACTCTTTTCAAAACGTGTTTTTCAGCCCGAAATAAACGCGTTTTTTCAGGCAACTGAATCTACTTGTAAAAGCAAGGCTCAGAAGTGCCCACACACTCAGCCCTTAACCCCAGTGTACAGAAAGTGTCAAAACATGTTTTTCAGCAGAAATAAACATGTTTCTGCAAGTTTGGTCAACCCCAGGTAAGTTATGGGGCAGTAACATCACACTTTTCAAAACGTGTTTTTCAGCCCGAAATAAACGCGTTTTTTCAGGCAACTGAATCTCCTTGTAACAGCAAGGCTCAGAAGTGCCCACACACTCAGCCTTAACCCCAGTGTACAGAAAGTGTCAAAACATGATTTTCAGCAGAAATAAACATGTTTCTGCAAGTTTGGTCAACCCCATGTAAGTTATGGGGCAGTAACATCACACTTTTCAAAACGTGTTTTTCAGCCCGAAATAAACACGTTTTTTCAGGCAACTGAATCTCCTTGTAACAGCAAGCTTCAGAAGAGCCCACACACTCAGCCCTTAACCCCAGTGTACAGAAAGTGTCAAAACGTGTTTTTCAGCAGAAATAAACATGTTTCTGCAAGTTTGGTCAACCCCATGTAAGTTATGGGGCAGTAACATCACTCTTTTCAAAACGTGTTTTTCAGCCCGAAATAAACGCGTTTTTCAGGCAACTGAATCTACTTGTAAAAGCAAGGCTCAGAAGTGCCCACACACTCAGCCCTTAACCCCAGTGTACAGAAAGTGTCAAAACATGTTTTTCAGCAGAAATAAACATGTTTCTGCAAGTTTGGTCAACCCCATGTAAGTTATGGGGCAGTAACATCACACTTTTCAAAACGTGTTTTTCAGCCCGAAATAAACACGTTTTTTCAGGCAACTGAATCTCCTTGTAACAGCAAGCTTCAGAAGAGCCCACACACTCAGCCCTTAACCCCAGTGTACAGAAAGTGTCAAAACGTGTTTTTCAGCAGAAATAAACATGTTTCTGCAAGTTTGGTCAACCCCATGTAAGTTATGGGCAGTAACATCACACTTTTCAAAACGTGTTTTTCAGCCCGAAATAAACGCGTTTTTTTCAGGCAACTGAATCTACTTGTAACAACAAGGCTCAGAAGTGCCCACACACTCAGCCCTTAACCCCAGTGTACAGAAAGTGTCAAAACATGTTTTTCAGCAGAAATAAACATGTTTCTGCAAGTTTGGTCAAACCCATGTAAGTTATGGGGCAGTAACATCACACTTTTTCAAAACGTGTTTTTCAGCCCGAAATAAACACGTTTTTTCAGGCAACTGAATCTCCTTGTAACAGCAAGCTTCAGAAGAGCCCACACACTCAGCCCTTAACCCCAGTGTACAGAAAGTGTCAAAACGTGTTTTTCAGCAGAAATAAAACCATGTTTCTGCAAGTTTGGTCAACCCCATGTAAGTTATGGGGCAGTAACATCACTCTTTTCAAAACGTGTTTTTCAGCCCGAAATAAATGCGTTTTTTCAGGCAACTGAATCTACTTGTAAAAGCAAGGCTCAGAAGTGCCCACACACTCAGCCCTAAACCCCAGTGTACAGAAAGTGTCAAAACGTGTTTTTCAGCAGAAATAAACATGTTTCTGCAAGTTTGGTTAACCCCATGTAAGTTATGGGGCAGTAACATCACATTTTTCAAAACGTGTTTTCAGCCCGAAATAAACGCGTTTTTTCAGACAACTGAATCTCCTTGTAACAGCAAGGCTCAGAAGAGCCCACACACTCAGCCCTTAACCCCAGTGTACAGAAAGTGTCAAAACGTGTTTTTCTGCAGAAATAAACATGTTTCTGCAAGTTTGGTCATCCCCATGTAAGTTATGGGGCAGTAACATCACACTTTTCAAAACGTGTTTTTCAGCCCGAAATAAACACGTTTTTTCAGGCAACTGAATCTCCTTGTAACAGCAAGCTTCAGAAGAGCCCACACACTCAGCCCTTAACCCCAGTGTACAGAAATTGTCAAAACATGTTTTTCAGCAGAAATAAACATGTTTCTGCAAGTTTGGTCAACCCCATGTAAGTTATGGGGCAGTAACATCACTCTTTTCAAAACGTGTTTTTCAGCCCGAAATAAACGCGTTTTTTCAGGCAACTGAATCTACTTGTAAAAGCAAGGCTCAGAAGTGCCCACACAGCCCTTAACCCCAGTGTACAGAAAGTGTCAAAACATGTTTTTCAGCAGAAATAAACATGTTTCTGCAAGTTTGGTCAACCCCAGGTAAGTTATGGGGCAGTAACATCACACTTTTCAAAACGTGTTTTTCAGCCCGAAATAAACGCGTTTTTTCAGGCAACTGAATCTCCTTGTAATAGCAAGGCTCAGAAGTGCCCACACACTCAGCCCTTAACCCCAGTGTACAGAAAGTGTCAAAACATGATTTTCAGCAGAAAAAAACATGTTTCTGCAAGTTTGGTCAACCCCATGTAAGTTATGGGGCAGTAACATCACACTTTTCAAAACGTGTTTTTCATCCCGAAATAAACGCGTTTTTTCAGACAACTGAATCTCCTTGTAACAGCAAGCTTCAGAAGAGCCCACACACTCAGCCCTTAACCCCAGTGTACAGAAAGTGTCAAAACGTGTTTTTCAGCAGAAATAAACATGTTTCTGCAAGTTTGGTCAACCCCATGTAAGTTATGGGGCAGTAACATCACACTTTTCAAAACGTGTTTTTCAGCCCGAAATAAACGCGTTTTTTCAGGCAACTGAATCTCCTTGTAACAGCAAGCTTCAGAAGAGCCCACACACTCAGCCCTTAACCCCAGTGTACAGAAAGTGTCAAAACGTGTTTTTCAGCAGAAATAAACATGTTTCTGCAAGTTTGGTCAACCCCATGTAAGTTATGGGGCAGTAACATCACACTTTTCAAAACGTGTTTTTCAGCCCGAAATAAACGCGTTTTTTTAGACAACTGAATCTCCTTGTAACAGCAAGCTTCAGAAGAGCCCACACACTCAGCCCTTAACCCCAGTGTACAGAAATTGTCAAAACATGTTTTTCAGCAGAAATAAACATGTTTCTGCAAGTTTGGTCAACCCCAGGTAAGTTATGGGGCAGTAACATCACACTTTTCAAAACGTGTTTTTCAGCCCGAAATAAACGCGTTTTTTCAGGCAACTGAATCTCCTTGTAACAGCAAGGCTCAGAAGTGCCCACACACTCAGCCCTTAACCCCAGTGTACAGAAAGTGTCAAAACATGATTTTCAGCAGAAATAAACATGTTTCTGCAAGTTTGGTCAACCCCATGTAAGTTATGGGGCAGTAACATCACACTTTTCAAAACGTGTTTTTCAGCCCGAAATAAACACGTTTTTTCAGGCAACTGAATCTCCTTGTAACAGCAAGCTTCAGAAGAGCCCACACACTCAGCCCTTAACCCCAGTGTACAGAAAGTGTCAAAACGTGTTTTTCAGCAGAAATAAACATGTTTCTGCAAGTTTGGTCAACCCCATGTAAGTTATGGGGCAGTAACATCACTCTTTTCAAAACGTGTTTTTCAGCCCGAAATAAACGCGTTTTTTCAGGCAACTGAATCTACTTGTAAAAGCAAGGCTCAGAAGTGCCCACACACTCAGCCCTTAACCCCAGTGTACAGAAAGTGTCAAAACATGTTTTTCAGCAGAAATAAACATGTTTCTGCAAGTTTGGTCAACCCCAGGTAAGTTATGGGGCAGTAACATCACACTTTTCAAAACGTGTTTTTCAGCCCGAAATAAACGCGTTTTTTCAGGCAACTGAATCTCCTTGTAACAGCAAGGCTCAGAAGTGCCCACACACTCAGCCCTTAACCCCAGTGTACAGAAAGTGTCAAAACATGATTTTCAGCAGAAATAAACATGTTTCTGCAAGTTTGGTCAACCCCATGTAAGTTATGGGGCAGTAACATCACACTTTTCAAAACGTGTTTTTCAGCCCGAAATAAACACGTTTTTTCAGGCAACTGAATCTCCTTGTAACAGCAAGCTTCAGAAGAGCCCACACACTCAGCCCTTAACCCCAGTGTACAGAAAGTGTCAAAACGTGTTTTTCAGCAGAAATAAACATGTTTCTGCAAGTTTGGTCAACCCCATGTAAGTTATGGGGCAGTAACATCACTCTTTTCAAAACGTGTTTTTCAGCCCGAAATAAACGCGTTTTTTCAGGCAACTGAATCTACTTGTAAAAGCAAGGCTCAGAAGTGCCCACACACTCAGCCCTAAACCCCAGTGTACAGAAAGTGTCAAAACGTGTTTTTCAGCAGAAATAAACATGTTTCTGCAAGTTTGGTTAACCCCATGTAAGTTATGGGGCAGTAACATCACATTTTTCAAAACGTGTTTTCAGCCCGAAATAAACGCGTTTTTTCAGACAACTGAATCTCCTTGTAACAGCAAGGCTCAGAAGAGCCCACACACTCAGCCCTTAACCCCAGTGTACAGAAAGTGTCAAAACGTGTTTTTCTGCAGAAATAAACATGTTTCTGCAAGTTTGGTCATCCCCATGTAAGTTATGGGGCAGTAACATCACACTTTTCAAAACGTGTTTTTCAGCCCGAAATAAACACGTTTTTTCAGGCAACTTAATCTCCTTGTAACAGCAAGCTTCAGAAGAGCCCACACACTCAGCCCTTAACCCCAGTGTACAGAAATTGTCAAAACATGTTTTTCAGCAGAAATAAACATGTTTCTGCAAGTTTGGTCAACCCCAGGTAAGTTATGGGGCAGTAACATCACACTTTTCAAAACGTGTTTTTCAGCCCGAAATAAACGCGTTTTTTCAGGCAACTGAATCTCCTTGTAATAGCAAGGCTCAGAAGTGCCCACACACTCAGCCCTTAACCCCAGTGTACAGAAAGTGTCAAAACATGATTTTCAGCAGAAATAAACATGTTTCTGCAAGTTTGGTCAACCCCATGTAAGTTATGGGGCAGTAACATCACACTTTTCAAAACGTGTTTTTCATCCCGAAATAAACGCGTTTTTTCAGACAACTGAATCTCCTTGTAACAGCAAGCTTCAGAAGAGCCCACACACTCAGCCCTTAACCCCAGTGTACAGAAAGTGTCAAAACATGTTTTTCAGCAGAAATAAACATGTTTCTGCAAGTTTGGTCAACCCCATGTAAGTTATGGGGCAGTAACATCACACTTTTCAAAACATGTTTTTCAGCCCGAAATAAACGCGTTTTTTCAGGCAACTGAATCTCCTTGTAACAGCAAGCTTCAGAAGAGCCCACACACTCAGCCCTTAACCCCAGTGTACAGAAAGTGTCAAAACGTGTTTTTCAGCAGAAATAAACATGTTTCTGCAAGTTTGGTCAACCCCATGTAAGTTATGGGGCAGTAACATCACACTTTTCAAAACGTGTTTTTCAGCCCGAAATAAACGCGTTTTTTCAGACAACTGAATCTCCTTGTAACAGCAAGCTTCAGAAGAGCCCACACACTCAGCCCTTAACCCCAGTGTACAGAAATTGTCAAAACATGTTTTTCAGCAGAAATAAACATGTTTCTGCAAGTTTGGTCAACCCCAGGTAAGTTTTGGGGCAGTAACATCACACTTTTCAAAACGTGTTTTTCAGCCCGAAATAAACGCGTTTTTTCAGGCAACTGAATCTCCTTGTAACAGCAAGGCTCAGAAGTGCCCACACACTCAGCCCTTAACCCCAGTGTACAGAAAGTGTCAAAACATGATTTTCAGCAGAAATAAACATGTTTCTGCAAGTTTGGTCAACCCCATGTAAGTTATGGGGCAGTAACATCACACTTTTCAAAACGTGTTTTTCAGCCCGAAATAAACACGTTTTTTCAGGCAACTGAATCTCCTTGTAACAGCAAGCTTCAGAAGAGCCCACACACTCAGCCCTTAACCCCAGTGTACAGAAAGTGTCAAAACGTGTTTTTCAGCAGAAATAAACATGTTTCTGCAAGTTTGGTCAACCCCATGTAAGTTATGGGGCAGTAACATCACTCTTTTCAAAACGTGTTTTTCAGCCCGAAATAAACGCGTTTTTTCAGGCAACTGAATCTACTTGTAAAAGCAAGGCTCAGAAGTGCCCACACACTCAGCCCTTAACCCCAGTGTACAGAAAGTGTCAAAACATGTTTTTCAGCAGAAATAAACATGTTTCTGCAAGTTTGGTCAACCCCAGGTAAGTTATGGGGCAGTAACATCACACTTTTCAAAACGTGTTTTTCAGCCCGAAATAAACGCGTTTTTTCAGGCAACTGAATCTCCTTGTAACAGCAAGGCTCAGAAGTGCCCACACACTCAGCCCTTAACCCCAGTGTACAGAAAGTGTCAAAACATGATTTTCAGCAGAAATAAACATGTTTCTGCAAGTTTGGTCAACCCCATGTAAGTTATGGGGCAGTAACATCACACTTTTCAAAACGTGTTTTTCAGCCCGAAATAAACACGTTTTTTCAGGCAACTGAATCTCCTTGTAACAGCAAGCTTCAGAAGAGCCCACACACTCAGCCCTTAACCCCAGTGTACAGAAAGTGTCAAAACGTGTTTTTCAGCAGAAATAAACATGTTTCTGCAAGTTTGGTCAACCCCATGTAAGTTATGGGGCAGTAACATCACTCTTTTCAAAACGTGTTTTTCAGCCCGAAATAAACGCGTTTTTTCAGGCAACTGAATCTACTTGTAAAAGCAAGGCTCAGAAGTGCCCACACACTCAGCCCTTAACCCCAGTGTACAGAAAGTGTCAAAACATGTTTTTCAGCAGAAATAAACATGTTTCTGCAAGTTTGGTCAACCCCATGTAAGTTATGGGGCAGTAACATCACACTTTTCAAAACGTGTTTTTCAGCCCGAAATAAACACGTTTTTTCAGGCAACTGAATCTCCTTGTAACAGCAAGCTTCAGAAGAGCCCACACACTCAGCCCTTAACCCCAGTGTACAGAAAGTGTCAAAACGTGTTTTTCAGCAGAAATAAACATGTTTCTGCAAGTTTGGTCAACCCCATGTAAGTTATGGGGCAGTAACATCACTCTTTTCAAAACGTGTTTTTCAGCCCGAAATAAACGCGTTTTTTCAGGCAACTGAATCTACTTGTAAAAGCAAGGCTCAGAAGTGCCCACACACTCAGCCCTTAACCCCAGTGTACAGAAAGTGTCAAAACATGTTTTTCAGCAGAAATAAACATGTTTCTGCAAGTTTGGTCAACCCCAGGTAAGTTATGGGGCAGTAACATCACACTTTTCAAAACGTGTTTTTCAGCCCGAAATAAACGCGTTTTTTCAGGCAACTGAATCTCCTTGTAACAGCAAGGCTCAGAAGTGCCCACACACTCAGCCCTTAACCCCAGTGTACAGAAAGTGTCAAAACATGATTTTCAGCAGAAATAAACATGTTTCTGCAAGTTTGGTCAACCCCATGTAAGTTATGGGGCAGTAACATCACACTTTTCAAAACGTGTTTTTCAGCCCGAAATAAACACGTTTTTTCAGGCAACTGAATCTCCTTGTAACAGCAAGCTTCAGAAGAGCCCACACACTCAGCCCTTAACCCCAGTGTACAGAAAGTGTCAAAACGTGTTTTTCAGCAGAAATAAACATGTTTCTGCAAGTTTGGTCAACCCCATGTAAGTTATGGGGCAGTAACATCACTCTTTTCAAAACGTGTTTTTCAGCCCGAAATAAACGCGTTTTTTCAGGCAACTGAATCTACTTGTAAAAGCAAGGCTCAGAAGTGCCCACACACTCAGCCCTTAACCCCAGTGTACAGAAAGTGTCAAAACATGTTTTTCAGCAGAAATAAACATGTTTCTGCAAGTTTGGTCAACCCCATGTAAGTTATGGGGCAGTAACATCACACTTTTCAAAACGTGTTTTTCAGCCCGAAATAAACACGTTTTTTCAGGCAACTGAATCTCCTTGTAACAGCAAGCTTCAGAAGAGCCCACACACTCAGCCCTTAACCCCAGTGTACAGAAAGTGTCAAAACGTGTTTTTCAGCAGAAATAAACATGTTTCTGCAAGTTTGGTCAACCCCATGTAAGTTATGGGGCAGTAACATCACACTTTTCAAAACGTGTTTTTCAGCCCGAAATAAACGCGTTTTTTCAGGCAACTGAATCTACTTGTAACAACAAGGCTCAGAAGTGCCCACACACTCAGCCCTTAACCCCAGTGTACAGAAAGTGTCAAAACATGTTTTTCAGCAGAAATAAACATGTTTCTGCAAGTTTGGTCAACCCCATGTAAGTTATGGGGCAGTAACATCACACTTTTCAAAACGTGTTTTTCAGCCCGAAATAAACACGTTTTTTCAGGCAACTGAATCTCCTTGTAACAGCAAGCTTCAGAAGTGCCCACACACTCAGCCCTTAACCCCAGTGTACAGAAAGTGTCAAAACGTGTTTTTCAGCAGAAATAAACATGTTTCTGCAAGTTTGGTCAACCCCATGTAAGTTATGGGGCAGTAACATCACACTTTTCAAAACGTGTTTTTCAGCCCGAAATAAGCGCGTTTTTTCAGACAACTGAATCTCCTTGTAACAGCAAGCTTCAGAAGAGCCCACACACTCAGCCCTTAACCCCAGTGTACAGAAAGTGTCAAAACGTGTTTTTCAGCAGAAATAAACATGTTTCTGCAAGTTTGGTCAACCCCATGTAAGTTATGGGGCAGTAACATCACACTTTTCAAAACGTGTTTTTCAGCCCGAAATAAACGCGTTTTTTCAGGCAACTGAATCTACTTGTAACAGCAAGGCTCAGAAGTGCCCACACACTCAGCCCTTAACCCCAGTGTACAGAAAGTGTCAAAACATGTTTTTCAGCAGAAATAAACATGTTTCTGCAAGTTTGGTCAACCCCATGTAAGTTATGGGGCAGTAACATCACACTTTTCAAAACGTGTTTTTCAGCCCGAAATAAACGCGTTTTTTCAGACAACTGAATCTCCTTGTAACAGCAAGCTTCAGAAGAGCCCACACACTCAGCCCTTAACCCCAGTGTACAGAAAGTGTCAAAACGTGTTTTTCAGCAGAAATAAACATGTTTCTGCAAGTTTGGTCAACCCCATGTAAGTTATGGGGCAGTAACATCACACTTTTCAAAACGTGTTTTTCAGCCCGAAATAAACGCGTTTTTTCAGGCAACTGAATCTCCTTGTAACAGCAAGCTTCAGAAGAGCCCACACACTCAGCCCTTAACCCCAGTGTACAGAAAGTGTCAAAACGTGTTTTTCAGCAGAAATAAACATGTTTCTGCAAGTTTGGTCAACCCCATGTAAGTTATGGGGCAGTAACATCACACTTTTCAAAACGTGTTTTTCAGCCCGAAATAAACGCGTTTTTTCAGACAACTGAATCTCCTTGTAACAGCAAGCTTCAGAAGAGCCCACACACTCAGCCCTTAACCCCAGTGTACAGAAAGTGTCAAAACATGTTTTTCAGCAGAAATAAACATGTTTCTGCAAGTTTGGTCAACCCCATGTAAGTTATGGGGCAGTAACATCACACTTTTCAAAACGTGTTTTTCAGCCCGAAATAAACGCGTTTTTTCAGACAACTGAATCTCCTTGTAACAGCAAGCTTCAGAAGAGCCCACACACTCAGCCCTTAACCCCAGTGTACAGAAAGTGTCAAAACGTGTTTTTCAGCAGAAATAAACATGTTTCTGCAAGTTTGGTCAACCCCATGTAAGTTATGGGGCAGTAACATCACACTTTTCAAAACGTGTTTTTCAGCCCGAAATAAACGCGTTTTTTCAGGCAACTGAATCTACTTGTAACAGCAAGGCTCAGAAGTGCCCACACACTCAGCCCTTAACCCCAGTGTACAGAAAGTGTCAAAACATGTTTTTCAGCAGAAATAAACATGTTTCTGCAAGTTTGGTCAACCCCATGTAAGTTATGGGGCAGTAACATCACACTTTTCAAAACGTGTTTTTCAGCCCGAAATAAACGCGTTTTTTCAGACAACTGAATCTCCTTGTAACAGCAAGCTTCAGAAGAGCCCACACACTCAGCCCTTAACCCCAGTGTACAGAAAGTGTCAAAACGTGTTTTTCAGCAGAAATAAACATGTTTCTGCAAGTTTGGTCAACCCCATGTAAGTTATGGGGCAGTAACATCACACTTTTCAAAACGTGTTTTTCAGCCCGAAATAAACGCGTTTTTTCAGACAACTGAATCTCCTTGTAACAGCAAGCTTCAGAAGAGCCCACACACTCAGCCCTTAACCCCAGTGTACAGAAATTGTCAAAACATGTTTTTCAGCAGAAATAAACATGTTTCTGCAAGTTTGGTCAACCCCATGTAAGTTATGGGGCAGTAACATCACACTTTTCAAAACGTGTTTTTCAGCCCGAAATAAACACGTTTTTTCAGGCAACTGAATCTCCTTGTAACAGCAAGCTTCAGAAGAGCCCACACACTCAGCCCTTAACCCCAGTGTACAGAAAGTGTCAAAACGTGTTTTTCAGCAGAAATAAACATGTTTCTGCAAGTTTGGTCAACCCCATGTAAGTTATGGGGCAGTAACATCACTCTTTTCAAAACGTGTTTTTCAGCCCGAAATAAACGCGTTTTTTCAGGCAACTGAATCTACTTGTAAAAGCAAGGCTCAGAAGTGCCCACACACTCAGCCCTTAACCCCAGTGTACAGAAAGTGTCAAAACATGTTTTTCAGCAGAAATAAACATGTTTCTGCAAGTTTGGTCAACCCCATGTAAGTTATGGGGCAGTAACATCACACTTTTCAAAACGTGTTTTTCAGCCCGAAATAAACACGTTTTTTCAGGCAACTGAATCTCCTTGTAACAGCAAGCTTCAGAAGAGCCCACACACTCAGCCCTTAACCCCAGTGTACAGAAAGTGTCAAAACGTGTTTTTCAGCAGAAATAAACATGTTTCTGCAAGTTTGGTCAACCCCATGTAAGTTATGGGGCAGTAACATCACTCTTTTCAAAACGTGTTTTTCAGCCCGAAATAAACGCGTTTTTTCAGGCAACTGAATCTACTTGTAAAAGCAAGGCTCAGAAGTGCCCACACACTCAGCCCTTAACCCCAGTGTACAGAAAGTGTCAAAACATGTTTTTCAGCAGAAATAAACATGTTTCTGTAAGTTTGGTCAACCCCAGGTAAGTTATGGGGCAGTAACATCACACTTTTCAAAACGTGTTTTTCAGCCCGAAATAAACGCGTTTTTTCAGGCAACTGAATCTCCTTGTAACAGCAAGGCTCAGAAGTGCCCACACACTCAGCCCTTAACCCCAGTGTACAGAAAGTGTCAAAACATGATTTTCAGCAGAAATAAACATGTTTCTGCAAGTTTGGTCAACCCCATGTAAGTTATGGGGCAGTAACATCACACTTTTCAAAACGTGTTTTTCAGCCCGAAATAAACACGTTTTTTCAGGCAACTGAATCTCCTTGTAACAGCAAGCTTCAGAAGAGCCCACACACTCAGCCCTTAACCCCAGTGTACAGAAAGTGTCAAAACGTGTTTTTCAGCAGAAATAAACATGTTTCTGCAAGTTTGGTCAACCCCATGTAAGTTATGGGGCAGTAACATCACTCTTTTCAAAACGTGTTTTTCAGCCCGAAATAAACGCGTTTTTTCAGGCAACTGAATCTACTTGTAAAAGCAAGGCTCAGAAGTGCCCACACACTCAGCCCTTAACCCCAGTGTACAGAAAGTGTCAAAACATGTTTTTCAGCAGAAATAAACATGTTTCTGCAAGTTTGGTCAACCCCATGTAAGTTATGGGGCAGTAACATCACACTTTTCAAAATGTGTTTTTCAGCCCGAAATAAACACGTTTTTTCAGGCAACTGAATCTCCTTGTAACAGCAAGCTTCAGAAGAGCCCACACACTCAGCCCTTAACCCCAGTGTACAGAAAGTGTCAAAACGTGTTTTTCAGCAGAAATAAACATGTTTCTGCAAGTTTGGTCAACCCCATGTAAGTTATGGGGCAGTAACATCACACTTTTCAAAACGTGTTTTTCAGCCCGAAATAAACGCGTTTTTTCAGGCAACTGAATCTACTTGTAACAACAAGGCTCAGAAGTGCCCACACACTCAGCCCTTAACCCCAGTGTACAGAAAGTGTCAAAACATGTTTTTCAGCAGAAATAAACATGTTTCTGCAAGTTTGGTCAACCCCATGTAAGTTATGGGGCAGTAACATCACACTTTTCAAAACGTGTTTTTCAGCCCGAAATAAACACGTTTTTTCAGGCAACTGAATCTCCTTGTAACAGCAAGCTTCAGAAGAGCCCACACACTCAGCCCTTAACCCCAGTGTACAGAAAGTGTCAAAACGTGTTTTTCAGCAGAAATAAACATGTTTCTGCAAGTTTGGTCAACCCCATGTAAGTTATGGGGCAGTAACATCACACTTTTCAAAACGTGTTTTTCAGCCCGAAATAAACGCGTTTTTTCAGACAACTGAATCTCCTTGTAACAGCAAGCTTCAGAAGAGCCCACACACTCAGCCCTTAACCCCAGTGTACAGAAAGTGTCAAAACATGTTTTTCAGCAGAAATAAACATGTTTCTGCAAGTTTGGTCAACCCCATGTAAGTTATGGGGCAGTAACATCACACTTTTCAAAACGTGTTTTTCAGCCCGAAATAAACGCGTTTTTTCAGACAACTGAATCTCCTTGTAACAGCAAGCTTCAGAAGAGCCCACACACTCAGCCCTTAACCCCAGTGTACAGAAAGTGTCAAAACGTGTTTTTCAGCAGAAATAAACATGTTTCTGCAAGTTTGGTCAACCCCATGTAAGTTATGGGGCAGTAACATCACACTTTTCAAAACGTGTTTTTCAGCCCGAAATAAACGCGTTTTTTCAGGCAACTGAATCTACTTGTAACAGCAAGGCTCAGAAGTGCCCACACACTCAGCCCTTAACCCCAGTGTACAGAAAGTGTCAAAACATGTTTTTCAGCAGAAATAAACATGTTTCTGCAAGTTTGGTCAACCCCATGTAAGTTATGGGGCAGTAACATCACACTTTTCAAAACGTGTTTTTCAGCCCGAAATAAACGCGTTTTTTCAGACAACTGAATCTCCTTGTAACAGCAAGCTTCAGAAGAGCCCACACACTCAGCCCTTAACCCCAGTGTACAGAAAGTGTCAAAACGTGTTTTTCAGCAGAAATAAACATGTTTCTGCAAGTTTGGTCAACCCCATGTAAGTTATGGGGCAGTAACATCACACTTTTCAAAACGTGTTTTTCAGCCCGAAATAAACGCGTTTTTTCAGACAACTGAATCTCCTTGTAACAGCAAGCTTCAGAAGAGCCCACACACTCAGCCCTTAACCCCAGTGTACAGAAATTGTCAAAACATGTTTTTCAGCAGAAATAAACATGTTTCTGCAAGTTTGGTCAACCCCATGTAAGTTATGGGGCAGTAACATCACACTTTTCAAAACGTGTTTTTCAGCCCGAAATAAACGCGTTTTTTCAGGCAACTGAATCTACTTGTAACAGCAAGGCTCAGAAGTGCCCACACACTCAGCCCTTAACCCCAGTGTACAGAAAGTGTCAAAACATGTTTTTCAGCAGAAATAAACATGTTTCTGCAAGTTTGGTCAACCCCATGTAAGTTATGGGGCAGTAACATCACACTTTTCAAAACGTGTTTTTCAGCCCGAAATAAACGCGTTTTTTCAGACAACTGAATCTCCTTCTAACAGCAAGCTTCAGAAGAGCCCACACACTCAGCCCTTAACCCCAGTGTACAGAAAGTGTCAAAACGTGTTTTTCAGCAGAATTAAACATGTTTCTGCAAGTTTGGTCAACCCCATGTAAGTTATGGGGCAGTAACATCACACTTTTCAAAACGTGTTTTTCAGCCCGAAATAAACGCGTTTTTTCAGGCAACTGAATCTCCTTGTAACAGCAAGCTTCAGAAGAGCCCACACACTCAGCCCTTAACCCCAGTGTACAGAAAGTGTCAAAACGTGTTTTTTCAGCAGAAATAAACATGTTTCTGCAAGTTTGGTCAACCCCATGTAAGTTATGGGGCAGTAACATCACTCTTTTCAAAACGTGTTTTTCAGCCCGAAATAAACGCGTTTTTTCAGGCAACTGAATCTACTTGTAAAAGCAAGGCTCAGAAGTGCCCACACACTCAGCCCTTAACCCCAGTGTACAGAAAGTGTCAAAACATGTTTTTCAGCAGAAATAAACATGTTTCTGCAAGTTTGGTCAACCCCAGGTAAGTTATGGGGCAGTAACATCACACTTTTCAAAACGTGTTTTCAGCCCGAAATAAACGCGTTTTTTTCAGGCAACTGAATCTCCTTGTAACAGCAAGGCTCAGAAGTGCCCACACACTCAGCCCTTAACCCCAGTGTACAGAAAGTGTCAAAACATGATTTTCAGCAGAAATAAACATGTTTCTGCAAGTTTGGTCAACCCCATGTAAGTTATGGGGCAGTAACATCACACTTTTCAAAACGTGTTTTTCAGCCCGAAATAAACACGTTTTTTCAGGCAACTGAATCTCCTTGTAACAGCAAGCTTCAGAAGAGCCCACACACTCAGCCCTTAACCCCAGTGTACAGAAAGTGTCAAAACGTGTTTTTCAGCAGAAATAAACATGTTTCTGCAAGTTTGGTCAACCCCATGTAAGTTATGGGGCAGTAACATCACTCTTTTCAAAACGTGTTTTTCAGCCCGAAATAAACGCGTTTTTTCAGGCAACTGAATCTACTTGTAAAAGCAAGGCTCAGAAGTGCCCACACACTCAGCCCTTAACCCCAGTGTACAGAAAGTGTCAAAACATGTTTTTCAGCAGAAATAAACATGTTTCTGCAAGTTTGGTCAACCCCATGTAAGTTATGGGGCAGTAACATCACACTTTTCAAAACGTGTTTTTCAGCCCGAAATAAACACGTTTTTTTCAGGCAACTGAATCTCCTTGTAACAGCAAGCTTCAGAAGAGCCCACACACTCAGCCCTTAACCCCAGTGTACAGAAAGTGTCAAAACGTGTTTTTCAGCAGAAATAAACATGTTTCTGCAAGTTTGGTCAACCCCATGTAAGTTATGGGGCAGTAACATCACACTTTTCAAACGTGTTTTCAGCCCGAAATAAACGCGTTTTTTCAGGCAACTGAATCTACTTGTAACAACAAGGCTCAGAAGTGCCCACACACTCAGCCCTTAACCCCAGTGTACAGAAAGTGTCAAAACATGTTTTTCAGCAGAAATAAACATGTTTCTGCAAGTTTGGTCAACCCCATGTAAGTTATGGGGCAGTAACATCACACTTTTCAAAACGTGTTTTTCAGCCCGAAATAAACACGTTTTTTCAGGCAACTGAATCTCCTTGTAACAGCAAGCTTCAGAAGAGCCCACACACTCAGCCCTTAACCCCAGTGTACAGAAAGTGTCAAAACGTGTTTTCAGCAGAAATAAACATGTTTCTGCAAGTTTGGTCAACCCCATGTAAGTTATGGGGCAGTAACATCACTCTTTTCAAAACGTGTTTTTCAGCCCGAAATAAACGCGTTTTTTCAGGCAACTGAATCTACTTGTAAAAGCAAGGCTCAGAAGTGCCCACACACTCAGCCCTAAACCCCAGTGTACAGAAAGTGTCAAAACGTGTTTTTCAGCAGAAATAAACATGTTTCTGCAAGTTTGGTTAACCCCATGTAAGTTATGGGGCAGTAACATCACATTTTTCAAAACGTGTTTTCAGCCCGAAATAAACGCGTTTTTTCAGACAACTGAATCTCCTTGTAACAGCAAGGCTCAGAAGAGCCCACACACTCAGCCCTTAACCCCAGTGTACAGAAAGTGTCAAAACGTGTTTTTTCTGCAGAAATAAACATGTTTCTGCAAGTTTGGTCAACCCCATGTAAGTTATGGGGCAGTAACATCACACTTTTCAAAACGTGTTTTTCAGCCCGAAATAAACGCGTTTTTTCAGACAACTGAATCTCCTTGTAACAGCAAGCTTCAGAAGAGCCCACACACTCAGCCCTTAACCCCAGTGTACAGAAAGTGTCAAAACGTGTTTTTCAGCAGAAATAAACATGTTTCTGCAAGTTTGGTCAACCCCATGTAAGTTATGGGGCAGTAACATCACACTTTTCAAACGTGTTTTTTCAGCCCGAAATAAACGCGTTTTTTCAGGCAACTGAATCTACTTGTAACAGCAAGGCTCAGAAGTGCCCACACACTCAGCCCTTAACCCCAGTGTACAGAAAGTGTCAAAACATGTTTTTCAGCAGAAATAAACATGTTTCTGCAAGTTTGGTCAACCCCATGTAAGTTATGGGGCAGTAACATCACACTTTTCAAACGTGTTTTTCAGCCCGAAATAAAACGCGTTTTTTTCAGACAACTGAATCTCCTTGTAACAGCAAGCTTCAGAAGAGCCCACACACTCAGCCCTTAACCCCAGTGTACAGAAAGTGTCAAAACGTGTTTTTTCAGCAGAAATAAACATGTTTTCTGCAAGTTTGGTCAACCCCATGTAAGTTATGGGGCAGTAACATCACACTTTTCAAAACGTGTTTTTCAGCCCGAAATAAACGCGTTTTTTCAGGCAACTGAATCTCCTTGTAACAGCAAGCTTCAGAAGAGCCCACACACTCAGCCCTTAACCCCAGTGTACAGAAAGTGTCAAAACGTGTTTTTCAGCAGAAATAAACATGTTTCTGCAAGTTTGGTCAACCCCATGTAAGTTATGGGGCAGTAACATCACACTTTTCAAAACGTGTTTTTCAGCCCGAAATAAACGCGTTTTTTCAGACAACTGAATCTCCTTGTAACAGCAAGCTTCAGAAGAGCCCACACACTCAGCCCTTAACCCCAGTGTACAGAAATTGTCAAAACATGTTTTTCAGCAGAAATAAACATGTTTCTGCAAGTTTGGTCAACCCCAGGTAAGTTATGGGGCAGTAACATCACACTTTTCAAAACGTGTTTTTCAGCCCGAAATAAACGCGTTTTTTCAGGCAACTGAATCTCCTTGTAACAGCAAGGCTCAGAAGTGCCCACACACTCAGCCCTTAACCCCAGTGTACAGAAAGTGTCAAAACATGATTTTCAGCAGAAATAAACATGTTTCTGCAAGTTTGGTCAACCCCATGTAAGTTATGGGGCAGTAACATCACACTTTTCAAAACGTGTTTTTCAGCCCGAAATAAACACGTTTTTTTCAGGCAACTGAATCTCCTTGTAACAGCAAGCTTCAGAAGAGCCCACACACTCAGCCCTTAACCCCAGTGTACAGAAAGTGTCAAACGTGTTTTTCAGCAGAAATAAACATGTTTCTGCAAGTTTGGTCAACCCCATGTAAGTTATGGGGCAGTAACATCACTCTTTTCAAAACGTGTTTTTCAGCCCGAAATAAACGCGTTTTTTCAGGCAACTGAATCTACTTGTAAAAGCAAGGCTCAGAAGTGCCCACACACTCAGCCCTTAACCCCAGTGTACAGAAAGTGTCAAAACGTGTTTTTCAGCAGAAATAAACATGTTTCTGCAAGTTTGGTCAACCCCATGTAAGTTATGGGCAGTAACATCACACTTTTCAAAACGTGTTTTTCAGCCCGAAATAAACGCGTTTTTTCAGGCAACTGAATCTCCTTGTAACAGCAAGCTTCAGAAGAGCCCACACACTCAGCCCTTAACCCCAGTGTACAGAAAGTGTCAAAACGTGTTTTTCAGCAGAAATAAACATGTTTCTGCAAGTTTGGTCAACCCCATGTAAGTTATGGGGCAGTAACATCACACTTTTCAAAACGTGTTTTTCAGCCCGAAATAAACGCGTTTTTTCAGACAACTGAATCTCCTTGTAACAGCAAGCTTCAGAAGAGCCCACACACTCAGCCCTTAACCCCCAGTGTACAGAAAGTGTCAAAACATGTTTTTCAGCAGAAATAAACATGTTTCTGCAAGTTTGGTCAACCCCATGTAAGTTATGGGGCAGTAACATCACACTTTTCAAAACGTGTTTTTCAGCCCGAAATAAACACGTTTTTTCAGGCAACTGAATCTCCTTGTAACAGCAAGCTTCAGAAGTGCCCACACACTCAGCCCTTAACCCCAGTGTACAGAAAGTGTCAAAACGTGTTTTTCAGCAGAAATAAACATGTTTCTGCAAGTTTGGTCAACCCCATGTAAGTTATGGGGCAGTAACATCACACTTTTCAAAACGTGTTTTTCAGCCCGAAATAAACGCGTTTTTTCAGACAACTGAATCTCCTTGTAACAGCAAGCTTCAGAAGAGCCCACACACTCAGCCCTTAACCCCAGTGTACAGAAAGTGTCAAAACGTGTTTTTCAGCAGAAATAAACATGTTTCTGCAAGTTTGGTCAACCCCATGTAAGTTATGGGGCAGTAACATCACACTTTTCAAAACGTGTTTTTCAGCCCGAAATAAACGCGTTTTTTCAGGCAACTGAATCTACTTGTAACAGCAAGGCTCAGAAGTGCCCACACACTCAGCCTTAACCCCAGTGTACAGAAAGTGTCAAAACATGTTTTTCAGCAGAAATAAACATGTTTCTGCAAGTTTGGTCAACCCCATGTAAGTTATGGGGCAGTAACATCACACTTTTCAAAACGTGTTTTTCAGCCCGAAATAAACGCGTTTTTTCAGACAACTGAATCTCCTTGTAACAGCAAGCTTCAGAAGAGCCCACACACTCAGCCCTTAACCCCAGTGTACAGAAAGTGTCAAAACGTGTTTTTCAGCAGAAATAAACATGTTTCTGCAAGTTTGGTCAACCCCATGTAAGTTATGGGGCAGTAACATCACACTTTTCAAAACGTGTTTTTCAGCCCGAAATAAACGCGTTTTTTTCAGGCAACTGAATCTACTTGTAACAGCAAGGCTCAGAAGTGCCCACACACTCAGCCCTTAACCCCAGTGTACAGAAAGTGTCAAAACATGTTTTTCAGCAGAAATAAACATGTTTCTGCAAGTTTGGTCAACCCCATGTAAGTTATGGGGCAGTAACATCACACTTTTCAAAACGTGTTTTTCAGCCCGAAATAAACGCGTTTTTTCAGACAACTGAATCTCCTTGTAACAGCAAGCTTCAGAAGAGCCCACACACTCAGCCCTTAACCCCAGTGTACAGAAAGTGTCAAAACGTGTTTTTCAGCAGAAATAAACATGTTTCTGCAAGTTTGGTCAACCCCATGTAAGTTATGGGGCAGTAACATCACACTTTTCAAAACGTGTTTTTCAGCCCGAAATAAACGCGTTTTTTCAGACAACTGAATCTCCTTGTAACAGCAAGCTTCAGAAGAGCCCACACACTCAGCCCTTAACCCCAGTGTACAGAAATTGTCAAAACATGTTTTTCAGCAGAAATAAACATGTTTCTGCAAGTTTGGTCAACCCCATGTAAGTTATGGGGCAGTAACATCACACTTTTCAAAACGTGTTTTTCAGCCCGAAATAAACACGTTTTTTCAGGCAACTGAATCTCCTTGTAACAGCAAGCTTCAGAAGAGCCCACACACTCAGCCCTTAACCCCAGTGTACAGAAAGTGTCAAAACGTGTTTTTCAGCAGAAATAAACATGTTTCTGCAAGTTTGGTCAACCCCATGTAAGTTATGGGGCAGTAACATCACTCTTTTCAAAACGTGTTTTTCAGCCCGAAATAAACGCGTTTTTTCAGGCAACTGAATCTACTTGTAAAAGCAAGGCTCAGAAGTGCCCACACACTCAGCCCTTAACCCCAGTGTACAGAAAGTGTCAAAACATGTTTTTCAGCAGAAATAAACATGTTTCTGCAAGTTTGGTCAACCCCATGTAAGTTATGGGGCAGTAACATCACACTTTTCAAAACGTGTTTTTCAGCCCGAAATAAACACGTTTTTCAGGCAACTGAATCTCCTTGTAACAGCAAGCTTCAGAAGAGCCCACACACTCACCCTTAACCCCAGTGTACAGAAAGTGTCAAAAACGTGTTTTTCAGCAGAAATAAACATGTTTCTGCAAGTTTGGTCAACCCATGTAAGTTATGGGCAGTAACATCACTCTTTTCAAAACGTGTTTTTCAGCCCGAAATAAACGCGTTTTTTCAGGCAACTGAATCTACTTGTAAAAGCAAGGCTCAGAAGTGCCCACACACTCAGCCCTTAACCCCAGTGTACAGAAAGTGTCAAAACATGTTTTTCAGCAGAAATAAACATGTTTCTGTAAGTTTGGTCAACCCCAGGTAAGTTATGGGGCAGTAACATCACACTTTTCAAAACGTGTTTTTCAGCCCGAAATAAACGCGTTTTTTTCAGGCAACTGAATCTCCTTGTAACAGCAAGGCTCAGAAGTGCCCACACACTCAGCCCTTAACCCCAGTGTACAGAAAGTGTCAAAACATGATTTTCAGCAGAAATAAACATGTTTCTGCAAGTTTGGTCAACCCCATGTAAGTTATGGGGCAGTAACATCACACTTTTCAAAACGTGTTTTTCAGCCCGAAATAAACACGTTTTTTCAGGCAACTGAATCTCCTTGTAACAGCAAGCTTCAGAAGAGCCCACACACTCAGCCTTAACCCCAGTGTACAGAAAGTGTCAAAAACGTGTTTTTTCAGCAGAAATAAACATGTTTCTGCAAGTTTGGTCAACCCCATGTAAGTTATGGGGCAGTAACATCACTCTTTTCAAAACGTGTTTTTCAGCCCGAATAAACGCGTTTTTTCAGGCAACTGAATCTACTTGTAAAAGCAAGGCTCAGAAGTGCCCACACACTCAGCCCTTAACCCCAGTGTACAGAAAGTGTCAAAACATGTTTTTCAGCAGAAATAAACATGTTTCTGCAAGTTTGGTCAACCCCATGTAAGTTATGGGGCAGTAACATCACACTTTTCAAAATGTGTTTTTCAGCCCGAAATAAACACGTTTTTTCAGGCAACTGAATCTCCTTGTAACAGCAAGCTTCAGAAGAGCCCACACACTCAGCCCTTAACCCCAGTGTACAGAAAGTGTCAAAACGTGTTTTTCAGCAGAAATAAACATGTTTCTGCAAGTTTGGTCAACCCCATGTAAGTTATGGGGCAGTAACATCACACTTTTCAAAACGTGTTTTTCAGCCCGAAATAAACGCGTTTTTTCAGGCAACTGAATCTACTTGTAACAACAAGGCTCAGAAGTGCCCACACACTCAGCCCTTAACCCCAGTGTACAGAAAGTGTCAAAACATGTTTTTTCAGCAGAAATAAACATGTTTCTGCAAGTTTGGTCAACCCCATGTAAGTTATGGGGCAGTAACATCACACTTTTCAAAACGTGTTTTTCAGCCCGAAATAAACACGTTTTTTCAGGCAACTGAATCTCCTTGTAACAGCAAGCTTCAGAAAGTGCCCACACACTCAGCCTTAACCCCAGTGTACAGAAAGTGTCAAAACGTGTTTTTCAGCAGAAATAAACATGTTTCTGCAAGTTTGGTCAACCCCATGTAAGTTATGGGGCAGTAACATCACACTTTTCAAAACGTGTTTTTCAGCCCGAAATAAGCGCGTTTTTTCAGACAACTGAATCTCCTTGTAACAGCAAGCTTCAGAAGAGCCCACACACTCAGCCCTTAACCCCAGTGTACAGAAAGTGTCAAAACGTGTTTTTCAGCAGAAATAAACATGTTTCTGCAAGTTTGGTCAACCCCATGTAAGTTATGGGGCAGTAACATCACACTTTTCAAAACGTGTTTTTCAGCCCGAAATAAACGCGTTTTTTCAGGCAACTGAATCTACTTGTAACAGCAAGGCTCAGAAGTGCCCACACACTCAGCCCTTAACCCCAGTGTACAGAAAGTGTCAAAACATGTTTTTCAGCAGAAATAAACATGTTTCTGCAAGTTTGGTCAACCCCATGTAAGTTATGGGGCAGTAACATCACACTTTTCAAAACGTGTTTTTCAGCCCGAAATAAACGCGTTTTTTTCAGACAACTGAATCTCCTTGTAACAGCAAGCTTCAGAAGAGCCCACACACTCAGCCCTTAACCCCAGTGTACAGAAAGTGTCAAAACGTGTTTTTCAGCAGAAATAAACATGTTTCTGCAAGTTTGGTCAACCCCATGTAAGTTATGGGGCAGTAACATCACACTTTTCAAAACGTGTTTTTCAGCCCGAAATAAACGCGTTCGCGTTTTTTCAGGCAACTGAATCTCCTTGTAACAGCAAGCTTCAGAAGAGCCCACACACTCAGCCCTTAACCCCAGTGTACAGAAAGTGTCAAAACGTGTTTTTCAGCAGAAATAAACATGTTTCTGCAAGTTTGGTCAACCCCATGTAAGTTATGGGGCAGTAACATCACACTTTTCAAAACGTGTTTTTCAGCCCGAAATAAACGCGTTTTTTCAGACAACTGAATCTCCTTGTAACAGCAAGCTTCAGAAGAGCCCACACACTCAGCCCTTAACCCCAGTGTACAGAAAGTGTCAAAACATGTTTTTCAGCAGAAATAAACATGTTTCTGCAAGTTTGGTCAACCCCATGTAAGTTATGGGGCAGTAACATCACACTTTTCAAAACGTGTTTTTCAGCCCGAAATAAACGCGTTTTTTCAGACAACTGAATCTCCTTGTAACAGCAAGCTTCAGAAGAGCCCACACACTCAGCCCTTAACCCCAGTGTACAGAAAGTGTCAAAACGTGTTTTTCAGCAGAAATAAACATGTTTCTGCAAGTTTGGTCAACCCCATGTAAGTTATGGGGCAGTAACATCACACTTTTCAAAACGTGTTTTTCAGCCCGAAATAAACGCGTTTTTTCAGGCAACTGAATCTACTTGTAACAGCAAGGCTCAGAAGTGCCCACACACTCAGCCCTTAACCCCAGTGTACAGAAAGTGTCAAAACATGTTTTTCAGCAGAAATAAACATGTTTCTGCAAGTTTGGTCAACCCCATGTAAGTTATGGGGCAGTAACATCACACTTTTCAAAACGTGTTTTTCAGCCCGAAATAAACGCGTTTTTTCAGACAACTGAATCTCCTTGTAACAGCAAGCTTCAGAAGAGCCCACACACTCAGCCCTTAACCCCAGTGTACAGAAAGTGTCAAAACGTGTTTTTCAGCAGAAATAAACATGTTTCTGCAAGTTTGGTCAACCCCATGTAAGTTATGGGGCAGTAACATCACACTTTTCAAAACGTGTTTTTCAGCCCGAAATAAACGCGTTTTTTCAGACAACTGAATCTCCTTGTAACAGCAAGCTTCAGAAGAGCCCACACACTCAGCCCTTAACCCCAGTGTACAGAAATTGTCAAAACATGTTTTTCAGCAGAAATAAACATGTTTCTGCAAGTTTGGTCAACCCCATGTAAGTTATGGGGCAGTAACATCACACTTTTCAAAACGTGTTTTTCAGCCCGAAATAAACGCGTTTTTTCAGGCAACTGAATCTACTTGTAACAGCAAGGCTCAGAAGTGCCCACACACTCAGCCCTTAACCCCAGTGTACAGAAAGTGTCAAAACATGTTTTTCAGCAGAAATAAACATGTTTCTGCAAGTTTGGTCAACCCCATGTAAGTTATGGGGCAGTAACATCACACTTTTCAAAACGTGTTTTTCAGCCCGAAATAAACGCGTTTTTTCAGACAACTGAATCTCCTTCTAACAGCAAGCTTCAGAAGAGCCCACACACTCAGCCCTTAACCCCAGTGTACAGAAAGTGTCAAAACGTGTTTTTCAGCAGAAATAAACATGTTTCTGCAAGTTTGGTCAACCCCATGTAAGTTATGGGGCAGTAACATCACACTTTTCAAAACGTGTTTTTCAGCCCGAAATAAACGCGTTTTTTCAGGCAACTGAATCTCCTTGTAACAGCAAGCTTCAGAAGAGCCCACACACTCAGCCCTTAACCCCAGTGTACAGAAAGTGTCAAAACGTGTTTTTCAGCAGAAATAAACATGTTTCTGCAAGTTTGGTCAACCCCATGTAAGTTATGGGGCAGTAACATCACTCTTTTCAAAACGTGTTTTTCAGCCCGAAATAAACGCGTTTTTTCAGGCAACTGAATCTACTTGTAAAAGCAAGGCTCAGAAGTGCCCACACACTCAGCCCTTAACCCCAGTGTACAGAAAGTGTCAAAACATGTTTTTCAGCAGAAATAAACATGTTTCTGCAAGTTTGGTCAACCCCAGGTAAGTTATGGGGCAGTAACATCACACTTTTCAAAACGTGTTTTTCAGCCCGAAATAAACGCGTTTTTTCAGGCAACTGAATCTCCTTGTAACAGCAAGGCTCAGAAGTGCCCACACACTCAGCCCTTAACCCCAGTGTACAGAAAGTGTCAAAACATGATTTTCAGCAGAAATAAACATGTTTCTGCAAGTTTGGTCAACCCCATGTAAGTTATGGGGCAGTAACATCACACTTTTCAAAACGTGTTTTTCAGCCCGAAATAAACACGTTTTTTCAGGCAACTGAATCTCCTTGTAACAGCAAGCTTCAGAAGAGCCCACACACTCAGCCCTTAACCCCAGTGTACAGAAAGTGTCAAAACGTGTTTTTCAGCAGAAATAAACATGTTTCTGCAAGTTTGGTCAACCCCATGTAAGTTATGGGGCAGTAACATCACTCTTTTCAAAACGTGTTTTTCAGCCCGAAATAAACGCGTTTTTTCAGGCAACTGAATCTACTTGTAAAAGCAAGGCTCAGAAGTGCCCACACACTCAGCCCTTAACCCCAGTGTACAGAAAGTGTCAAAACATGTTTTTCAGCAGAAATAAACATGTTTCTGCAAGTTTGGTCAACCCCATGTAAGTTATGGGGCAGTAACATCACACTTTTCAAAACGTGTTTTTCAGCCCGAAATAAACACGTTTTTTCAGGCAACTGAATCTCCTTGTAACAGCAAGCTTCAGAAGAGCCCACACACTCAGCCCTTAACCCCAGTGTACAGAAAGTGTCAAAACGTGTTTTTCAGCAGAAATAAACATGTTTCTGCAAGTTTGGTCAACCCCATGTAAGTTATGGGGCAGTAACATCACACTTTTCAAAACGTGTTTTTCAGCCCGAAATAAACGCGTTTTTTCAGGCAACTGAATCTACTTGTAACAACAAGGCTCAGAAGTGCCCACACACTCAGCCCTTAACCCCAGTGTACAGAAAGTGTCAAAACATGTTTTTCAGCAGAAATAAACATGTTTCTGCAAGTTTGGTCAACCCCATGTAAGTTATGGGGCAGTAACATCACACTTTTCAAAACGTGTTTTTCAGCCCGAAATAAACACGTTTTTTCAGGCAACTGAATCTCCTTGTAACAGCAAGCTTCAGAAGAGCCCACACACTCAGCCCTTAACCCCAGTGTACAGAAAGTGTCAAAACGTGTTTTTCAGCAGAAATAAACATGTTTCTGCAAGTTTGGTCAACCCCATGTAAGTTATGGGGCAGTAACATCACTCTTTTCAAAACGTGTTTTTCAGCCCGAAATAAACGCGTTTTTTCAGGCAACTGAATCTACTTGTAAAAGCAAGGCTCAGAAGTGCCCACACACTCAGCCCTAAACCCCAGTGTACAGAAAGTGTCAAAACGTGTTTTTCAGCAGAAATAAACATGTTTCTGCAAGTTTGGTTAACCCCATGTAAGTTATGGGGCAGTAACATCACATTTTTCAAAACGTGTTTTCAGCCCGAAATAAACGCGTTTTTTCAGACAACTGAATCTCCTTGTAACAGCAAGGCTCAGAAGAGCCCACACACTCAGCCCTTAACCCCAGTGTACAGAAAGTGTCAAAACGTGTTTTTCTGCAGAAATAAACATGTTTCTGCAAGTTTGGTCAACCCCATGTAAGTTATGGGGCAGTAACATCACACTTTTCAAAACGTGTTTTTCAGCCCGAAATAAACGCGTTTTTTCAGACAACTGAATCTCCTTGTAACAGCAAGCTTCAGAAGAGCCCACACACTCAGCCCTTAACCCCAGTGTACAGAAAGTGTCAAAACGTGTTTTTCAGCAGAAATAAACATGTTTCTGCAAGTTTGGTCAACCCCATGTAAGTTATGGGGCAGTAACATCACACTTTTCAAAACGTGTTTTTCAGCCCGAAATAAACGCGTTTTTTCAGGCAACTGAATCTACTTGTAACAGCAAGGCTCAGAAGTGCCCACACACTCAGCCCTTAACCCCAGTGTACAGAAAGTGTCAAAACATGTTTTTCAGCAGAAATAAACATGTTTCTGCAAGTTTGGTCAACCCCATGTAAGTTATGGGGCAGTAACATCACACTTTTCAAAACGTGTTTTTCAGCCCGAAATAAACGCGTTTTTTCAGACAACTGAATCTCCTTGTAACAGCAAGCTTCAGAAGAGCCCACACACTCAGCCCTTAACCCCAGTGTACAGAAAGTGTCAAAACGTGTTTTTCAGCAGAAATAAACATGTTTCTGCAAGTTTGGTCAACCCCATGTAAGTTATGGGGCAGTAACATCACACTTTTCAAAACGTGTTTTTCAGCCCGAAATAAACGCGTTTTTTCAGGCAACTGAATCTCCTTGTAACAGCAAGCTTCAGAAGAGCCCACACACTCAGCCCTTAACCCCAGTGTACAGAAAGTGTCAAAACGTGTTTTTCAGCAGAAATAAACATGTTTCTGCAAGTTTGGTCAACCCCATGTAAGTTATGGGGCAGTAACATCACACTTTTCAAAACGTGTTTTTCAGCCCGAAATAAACGCGTTTTTTCAGACAACTGAATCTCCTTGTAACAGCAAGCTTCAGAAGAGCCCACACACTCAGCCCTTAACCCCAGTGTACAGAAATTGTCAAAACATGTTTTTCAGCAGAAATAAACATGTTTCTGCAAGTTTGGTCAACCCCAGGTAATAAGTTATGGGGCAGTAACATCCACTTTTCAAAACGTGTTTTTCAGCCCGAAATAAACGCGTTTTTTCAGGCAACTGAATCTCCTTGTAACAGCAAGGCTCAGAGTGCCCACACACTCAGCCCTTAACCCCAGTGTACAGAAAGTGTCAAAACATGATTTTCAGCAGAAAATAAACATGTTTCTGCAAGTTTGGTCAACCCCATGTAAGTTATGGGGCAGTAACATCACACTTTTCAAAACGTGTTTTTCAGCCCGAAATAAACACGTTTTTTCAGGCAACTGAATCTCCTTGTAACAGCAAGCTTCAGAAGAGCCCACACACTCAGCCCTTAACCCCAGTGTACAGAAAGTGTCAAAACGTGTTTTTCAGCAGAAATAAACATGTTTCTGCAAGTTTGGTCAACCCCATGTAAGTTATGGGCAGTAACATCACTCTTTTCAAAACGTGTTTTTCAGCCCGAAATAACACGTTTTTTCAGGCAACTGAATCTACTTGTAAAAGCAAGGCTCAGAAGTGCCCACACACTCAGCCCTTAACCCCAGTGTACAGAAAGTGTCAAAACGTGTTTTTCAGCAGAAATAAACATGTTTCTGCAAGTTTGGTCAACCCCATGTAAGTTATGGGGCAGTAACATCACACTTTTCAAAACGTGTTTTTCAGCCCGAAATAAACGCGTTTTTTCAGGCAACTGAATCTCCTTGTAACAGCAAGCTTCAGAAGAGCCCACACACTCAGCCCTTAACCCCAGTGTACAGAAAGTGTCAAAACGTGTTTTTCAGCAGAAATAAACATGTTTCTGCAAGTTTGGTCAACCCCATGTAAGTTATGGGGCAGTAACATCACACTTTTCAAAACGTGTTTTTCAGCCCGAAATAAACGCGTTTTTTCAGACAACTGAATCTCCTTGTAACAGCAAGCTTCAGAAGAGCCCACACACTCAGCCCTTAACCCCAGTGTACAGAAAGTGTCAAAACATGTTTTTCAGCAGAAATAAACATGTTTCTGCAAGTTTGGTCAACCCCATGTAAGTTATGGGGCAGTAACATCACACTTTTCAAAACGTGTTTTTCAGCCCGAAATAAACACGTTTTTTCAGGCAACTGAATCTCCTTGTAACAGCAAGCTTCAGAAGTGCCCACACACTCAGCCCTTAACCCCAGTGTACAGAAAGTGTCAAAACGTGTTTTTCAGCAGAAATAAACATGTTTCTGCAAGTTTGGTCAACCCCATGTAAGTTATGGGGCAGTAACATCACACTTTTCAAAACGTGTTTTTCAGCCCGAAATAAACGCGTTTTTTCAGACAACTGAATCTCCTTGTAACAGCAAGCTTCAGAAGAGCCCACACACTCAGCCCTTAACCCCAGTGTACAGAAAGTGTCAAAACGTGTTTTTCAGCAGAAATAAACATGTTTCTGCAAGTTTGGTCAACCCCATGTAAGTTATGGGGCAGTAACATCACACTTTTCAAAACGTGTTTTTCAGCCCGAAATAAACGCGTTTTTTCAGGCAACTGAATCTACTTGTAACAGCAAGGCTCAGAAGTGCCCACACACTCAGCCCTTAACCCCAGTGTACAGAAAGTGTCAAAACATGTTTTTCAGCAGAAATAAACATGTTTCTGCAAGTTTGGTCAACCCCATGTAAGTTATGGGGCAGTAACATCACACTTTTCAAAACGTGTTTTTCAGCCCGAAATAAACGCGTTTTTTCAGACAACTGAATCTCCTTGTAACAGCAAGCTTCAGAAGAGCCCACACACTCAGCCCTTAACCCCAGTGTACAGAAAGTGTCAAAACGTGTTTTTCAGCAGAAATAAACATGTTTCTGCAAGTTTGGTCAACCCCATGTAAGTTATGGGGCAGTAACATCACTCTTTTCAAAACGTGTTTTTCAGCCCGAAATAAACGCGTTTTTTCAGGCAACTGAATCTACTTGTAAAAGCAAGGCTCAGAAGTGCCCACACACTCAGCCCTTAACCCCAGTGTACAGAAAGTGTCAAAACATGTTTTTCAGCAGAAATAAACATGTTTCTGCAAGTTTGGTCAACCCCAGGTAAGTTATGGGGCAGTAACATCACACTTTTCAAAACGTGTTTTTCAGCCCGAAATAAACGCGTTTTTTCAGGCAACTGAATCTCCTTGTAACAGCAAGGCTCAGAAGTGCCCACACACTCAGCCCTTAACCCCAGTGTACAGAAAGTGTCAAAACATGATTTTCAGCAGAAATAAACATGTTTCTGCAAGTTTGGTCAACCCCATGTAAGTTATGGGGCAGTAACATCACACTTTTCAAAACGTGTTTTTCAGCCCGAAATAAACACGTTTTTTCAGGCAACTGAATCTCCTTGTAACAGCAAGCTTCAGAAGAGCCCACACACTCAGCCCTTAACCCCAGTGTACAGAAAGTGTCAAAACGTGTTTTTCAGCAGAAATAAACATGTTTCTGCAAGTTTGGTCAACCCCATGTAAGTTATGGGGCAGTAACATCACTCTTTTCAAAACGTGTTTTTCAGCCCGAAATAAACGCGTTTTTTCAGGCAACTGAATCTACTTGTAAAAGCAAGGCTCAGAAGTGCCCACACACTCAGCCCTTAACCCCAGTGTACAGAAAGTGTCAAAACATGTTTTTCAGCAGAAATAAACATGTTTCTGCAAGTTTGGTCAACCCCATGTAAGTTATGGGGCAGTAACATCACACTTTTCAAAACGTGTTTTTCAGCCCGAAATAAACACGTTTTTTCAGGCAACTGAATCTCCTTGTAACAGCAAGCTTCAGAAGAGCCCACACACTCAGCCCTTAACCCCAGTGTACAGAAAGTGTCAAAACGTGTTTTTCAGCAGAAATAAACATGTTTCTGCAAGTTTGGTCAACCCCATGTAAGTTATGGGGCAGTAACATCACACTTTTCAAAACGTGTTTTTCAGCCCGAAATAAACGCGTTTTTTCAGGCAACTGAATCTACTTGTAACAACAAGGCTCAGAAGTGCCCACACACTCAGCCCTTAACCCCAGTGTACAGAAAGTGTCAAAACATGTTTTTCAGCAGAAATAAACATGTTTCTGCAAGTTTGGTCAACCCCATGTAAGTTATGGGGCAGTAACATCACACTTTTCAAAACGTGTTTTTCAGCCCGAAATAAACACGTTTTTTCAGGCAACTGAATCTCCTTGTAACAGCAAGCTTCAGAAGAGCCCACACACTCAGCCCTTAACCCCAGTGTACAGAAAGTGTCAAAACGTGTTTTTCAGCAGAAATAAACATGTTTCTGCAAGTTTGGTCAACCCCATGTAAGTTATGGGGCAGTAACATCACTCTTTTCAAAACGTGTTTTTCAGCCCGAAATAAACGCGTTTTTTCAGGCAACTGAATCTACTTGTAAAAGCAAGGCTCAGAAGTGCCCACACACTCAGCCCTAAACCCCAGTGTACAGAAAGTGTCAAAACGTGTTTTTCAGCAGAAATAAACATGTTTCTGCAAGTTTGGTTAACCCCATGTAAGTTATGGGGCAGTAACATCACATTTTTCAAAACGTGTTTTCAGCCCGAAATAAACGCGTTTTTTCAGACAACTGAATCTCCTTGTAACAGCAAGGCTCAGAAGAGCCCACACACTCAGCCCTTAACCCCAGTGTACAGAAAGTGTCAAAACGTGTTTTTCTGCAGAAATAAACATGTTTCTGCAAGTTTGGTCAACCCCATGTAAGTTATGGGGCAGTAACATCACACTTTTCAAAACGTGTTTTTCAGCCCGAAATAAACGCGTTTTTTCAGACAACTGAATCTCCTTGTAACAGCAAGCTTCAGAAGAGCCCACACACTCAGCCCTTAACCCCAGTGTACAGAAAGTGTCAAAACGTGTTTTTCAGCAGAAATAAACATGTTTCTGCAAGTTTGGTCAACCCCATGTAAGTTATGGGGCAGTAACATCACACTTTTCAAAACGTGTTTTTCAGCCCGAAATAAACGCGTTTTTTCAGGCAACTGAATCTACTTGTAACAGCAAGGCTCAGAAGTGCCCACACACTCAGCCCTTAACCCCAGTGTACAGAAAGTGTCAAAACATGTTTTTCAGCAGAAATAAACATGTTTCTGCAAGTTTGGTCAACCCCATGTAAGTTATGGGGCAGTAACATCACACTTTTCAAAACGTGTTTTTCAGCCCGAAATAAACGCGTTTTTTCAGACAACTGAATCTCCTTGTAACAGCAAGCTTCAGAAGAGCCCACACACTCAGCCCTTAACCCCAGTGTACAGAAAGTGTCAAAACGTGTTTTTCAGCAGAAATAAACATGTTTCTGCAAGTTTGGTCAACCCCATGTAAGTTATGGGGCAGTAACATCACACTTTTCAAAACGTGTTTTTCAGCCCGAAATAAACGCGTTTTTTCAGGCAACTGAATCTCCTTGTAACAGCAAGCTTCAGAAGAGCCCACACACTCAGCCCTTAACCCCAGTGTACAGAAAGTGTCAAAACGTGTTTTTCAGCAGAAATAAACATGTTTCTGCAAGTTTGGTCAACCCCATGTAAGTTATGGGGCAGTAACATCACACTTTTCAAAACGTGTTTTTCAGCCCGAAATAAACGCGTTTTTTCAGACAACTGAATCTCCTTGTAACAGCAAGCTTCAGAAGAGCCCACACACTCAGCCCTTAACCCCAGTGTACAGAAATTGTCAAAACATGTTTTTCAGCAGAAATAAACATGTTTCTGCAAGTTTGGTCAACCCCAGGTAAGTTATGGGGCAGTAACATCACACTTTTCAAAACGTGTTTTTCAGCCCGAAATAAACGCGTTTTTTCAGGCAACTGAATCTCCTTGTAACAGCAAGGCTCAGAAGTGCCCACACACTCAGCCCTTAACCCCAGTGTACAGAAAGTGTCAAAACATGATTTTCAGCAGAAATAAACATGTTTCTGCAAGTTTGGTCAACCCCATGTAAGTTATGGGGCAGTAACATCACACTTTTCAAAACGTGTTTTTCAGCCCGAAATAAACACGTTTTTTCAGGCAACTGAATCTCCTTGTAACAGCAAGCTTCAGAAGAGCCCACACACTCAGCCCTTAACCCCAGTGTACAGAAAGTGTCAAAACGTGTTTTTCAGCAGAAATAAACATGTTTCTGCAAGTTTGGTCAACCCCATGTAAGTTATGGGGCAGTAACATCACTCTTTTCAAAACGTGTTTTTCAGCCCGAAATAAACGCGTTTTTTCAGGCAACTGAATCTACTTGTAAAAGCAAGGCTCAGAAGTGCCCACACACTCAGCCCTTAACCCCAGTGTACAGAAAGTGTCAAAACGTGTTTTTCAGCAGAAATAAACATGTTTCTGCAAGTTTGGTCAACCCCATGTAAGTTATGGGGCAGTAACATCACACTTTTCAAAACGTGTTTTTCAGCCCGAAATAAACGCGTTTTTTCAGGCAACTGAATCTCCTTGTAACAGCAAGCTTCAGAAGAGCCCACACACTCAGCCCTTAACCCCAGTGTACAGAAAGTGTCAAAACGTGTTTTTCAGCAGAAATAAACATGTTTCTGCAAGTTTGGTCAACCCCATGTAAGTTATGGGGCAGTAACATCACACTTTTCAAAACGTGTTTTTCAGCCCGAAATAAACGCGTTTTTTCAGACAACTGAATCTCCTTGTAACAGCAAGCTTCAGAAGAGCCCACACACTCAGCCCTTAACCCCAGTGTACAGAAAGTGTCAAAACATGTTTTTCAGCAGAAATAAACATGTTTCTGCAAGTTTGGTCAACCCCATGTAAGTTATGGGGCAGTAACATCACACTTTTCAAAACGTGTTTTTCAGCCCGAAATAAACACGTTTTTTCAGGCAACTGAATCTCCTTGTAACAGCAAGCTTCAGAAGTGCCCACACACTCAGCCCTTAACCCCAGTGTACAGAAAGTGTCAAAACGTGTTTTTCAGCAGAAATAAACATGTTTCTGCAAGTTTGGTCAACCCCATGTAAGTTATGGGGCAGTAACATCACACTTTTCAAAACGTGTTTTTCAGCCCGAAATAAACGCGTTTTTTCAGACAACTGAATCTCCTTGTAACAGCAAGCTTCAGAAGAGCCCACACACTCAGCCCTTAACCCCAGTGTACAGAAAGTGTCAAAACGTGTTTTTCAGCAGAAATAAACATGTTTCTGCAAGTTTGGTCAACCCCATGTAAGTTATGGGGCAGTAACATCACACTTTTCAAAACGTGTTTTTCAGCCCGAAATAAACGCGTTTTTTCAGGCAACTGAATCTACTTGTAACAGCAAGGCTCAGAAGTGCCCACACACTCAGCCCTTAACCCCAGTGTACAGAAAGTGTCAAAACATGTTTTTCAGCAGAAATAAACATGTTTCTGCAAGTTTGGTCAACCCCATGTAAGTTATGGGGCAGTAACATCACACTTTTCAAAACGTGTTTTTCAGCCCGAAATAAACGCGTTTTTTCAGACAACTGAATCTCCTTGTAACAGCAAGCTTCAGAAGAGCCCACACACTCAGCCCTTAACCCCAGTGTACAGAAAGTGTCAAAACGTGTTTTTCAGCAGAAATAAACATGTTTCTGCAAGTTTGGTCAACCCCATGTAAGTTATGGGGCAGTAACATCACACTTTTCAAAACGTGTTTTTCAGCCCGAAATAAACGCGTTTTTTCAGACAACTGAATCTCCTTGTAACAGCAAGCTTCAGAAGAGCCCACACACTCAGCCCTTAACCCCAGTGTACAGAAATTGTCAAAACATGTTTTTCAGCAGAAATAAACATGTTTCTGCAAGTTTGGTCAACCCCATGTAAGTTATGGGGCAGTAACATCACACTTTTCAAAACGTGTTTTTCAGCCCGAAATAAACGCGTTTTTTCAGTCAACTGAATCTACTTGTAACAGCAAGGCTCAGAAGTGCCCACACACTCAGCCCTTAACCCCAGTGTACAGAAAGTGTCAAAACATGTTTTTCAGCAGAAATAAACATGTTTCTGCAAGTTTGGTCAACCCCATGTAAGTTATGGGGCAGTAACATCACACTTTTCAAAACGTGTTTTTCAGCCCGAAATAAACGCGTTTTTTCAGGCAACTGAATCTCCTTGTAACAGCAAGCTTCAGAAGAGCCCACACACTCAGCCCTTAACCCCAGTGTACAGAAAGTGTCAAAACGTGTTTTTCAGCAGAAATAAACATGTTTCTGCAAGTTTGGTCAACCCCATGTAAGTTATGGGGCAGTAACATCACTCTTTTCAAAACGTGTTTTTCAGCCCGAAATAAACGCGTTTTTTCAGGCAACTGAATCTACTTGTAAAAGCAAGGCTCAGAAGTGCCCACACACTCAGCCCTTAACCCCAGTGTACAGAAAGTGTCAAAACATGTTTTTCAGCAGAAATAAACATGTTTCTGCAAGTTTGGTCAACCCCATGTAAGTTATGGGGCAGTAACATCACTCTTTTCAAAACGTGTTTTTCAGCCCGAAATAAACGCGTTTTTTCAGGCAACTGAATCTACTTGTAAAAGCAAGGCTCAGAAGTGCCCACACACTCAGCCCTTAACCCCAGTGTACAGAAAGTGTCAAAACATGTTTTTCAGCAGAAATAAACATGTTTCTGCAAGTTTGGTCAACCCCATGTAAGTTATGGGGCAGTAACATCACACTTTTCAAAACGTGTTTTTCAGCCCGAAATAAACACGTTTTTTCAGGCAACTGAATCTCCTTGTAACAGCAAGCTTCAGAAGAGCCCACACACTCAGCCCTTAACCCCAGTGTACAGAAAGTGTCAAAACGTGTTTTTCAGCAGAAATAAACATGTTTCTGCAAGTTTGGTCAACCCCATGTAAGTTATGGGGCAGTAACATCACACTTTTCAAAACGTGTTTTTCAGCCCGAAATAAACGCGTTTTTTCAGGCAACTGAATCTACTTGTAACAACAAGGCTCAGAAGTGCCCACACACTCAGCCCTTAACCCCAGTGTACAGAAAGTGTCAAAACATGTTTTTCAGCAGAAATAAACATGTTTCTGCAAGTTTGGTCAACCCCATGTAAGTTATGGGGCAGTAACATCACACTTTTCAAAACGTGTTTTTCAGCCCGAAATAAACACGTTTTTTCAGGCAACTGAATCTCCTTGTAACAGCAAGCTTCAGAAGAGCCCACACACTCAGCCCTTAACCCCAGTGTACAGAAAGTGTCAAAACATGTTTTTCAGCAGAAATAAACATGTTTCTGCAAGTTTGGTCAACCCCATGTAAGTTATGGGGCAGTAACATCACACTTTTCAAAACGTGTTTTTCAGCCCGAAATAAACACGTTTTTTCAGGCAACTGAATCTCCTTGTAACAGCAAGCTTCAGAAGTGCCCACACACTCAGCCCTTAACCCCAGTGTACAGAAAGTGTCAAAACGTGTTTTTCAGCAGAAATAAACATGTTTCTGCAAGTTTGGTCAACCCCATGTAAGTTATGGGGCAGTAACATCACACTTTTCAAAACGTGTTTTTCAGCCCGAAATAAACGCGTTTTTTCAGACAACTGAATCTCCTTGTAACAGCAAGCTTCAGAAGAGCCCACACACTCAGCCCTTAACCCCAGTGTACAGAAAGTGTCAAAACGTGTTTTTCAGCAGAAATAAACATGTTTCTGCAAGTTTGGTCAACCCCATGTAAGTTATGGGGCAGTAACATCACACTTTTCAAAACGTGTTTTTCAGCCCGAAATAAACGCATTTTTTCAGGCAACTGAATCTACTTGTAACAGCAAGGCTCAGAAGTGCCCACACACTCAGCCCTTAACCCCAGTGTACAGAAAGTGTCAAAACATGTTTTTCAGCAGAAATAAACATGTTTCTGCAAGTTTGGTCAACCCCATGTAAGTTATGGGGCAGTAACATCACACTTTTCAAAACGTGTTTTTCAGCCCGAAATAAACGCGTTTTTTCAGACAACTGAATCTCCTTGTAACAGCAAGCTTCAGAAGAGCCCACACACTCAGCCCTTAACCCCAGTGTACAGAAAGTGTCAAAACGTGTTTTTCAGCAGAAATAAACATGTTTCTGCAAGTTTGGTCAACCCCATGTAAGTTATGGGGCAGTAACATCACACTTTTCAAAACGTGTTTTTCAGCCCGAAATAAACGCGTTTTTTCAGGCAACTGAATCTCCTTGTAACAGCAAGCTTCAGAAGAGCCCACACACTCAGCCCTTAACCCCAGTGTACAGAAAGTGTCAAAACGTGTTTTTCAGCAGAAATAAACATGTTTCTGCAAGTTTGGTCAACCCCATGTAAGTTATGGGGCAGTAACATCACACTTTTCAAAACGTGTTTTTCAGCCCGAAATAAACGCGTTTTTTCAGACAACTGAATCTCCTTGTAACAGCAAGCTTCAGAAGAGCCCACACACTCAGCCCTTAACCCCAGTGTACAGAAATTGTCAAAACATGTTTTTCAGCAGAAATAAACATGTTTCTGCAAGTTTGGTCAACCCCAGGTAAGTTATGGGGCAGTAACATCACACTTTTCAAAACGTGTTTTTCAGCCCGAAATAAACGCGTTTTTTCAGGCAACTGAATCTCCTTGTAACAGCAAGGCTCAGAAGTGCCCACACACTCAGCCCTTAACCCCAGTGTACAGAAAGTGTCAAAACATGATTTTCAGCAGAAATAAACATGTTTCTGCAAGTTTGGTCAACCCCATGTAAGTTATGGGGCAGTAACATCACACTTTTCAAAACGTGTTTTTCAGCCCGAAATAAACACGTTTTTTCAGGCAACTGAATCTCCTTGTAACAGCAAGCTTCAGAAGAGCCCACACACTCAGCCCTTAACCCCAGTGTACAGAAAGTGTCAAAACGTGTTTTTCAGCAGAAATAAACATGTTTCTGCAAGTTTGGTCAACCCCATGTAAGTTATGGGGCAGTAACATCACACTTTTCAAAACGTGTTTTTCAGCCCGAAATAAACGCGTTTTTTCAGGCAACTGAATCTACTTGTAACAACAAGGCTCAGAAGTGCCCACACACTCAGCCCTTAACCCCAGTGTACAGAAAGTGTCAAAACATGTTTTTCAGCAGAAATAAACATGTTTCTGCAAGTTTGGTCAACCCCATGTAAGTTATGGGGCAGTAACATCACACTTTTCAAAACGTGTTTTTCAGCCCGAAATAAACACGTTTTTTCAGGCAACTGAATCTCCTTGTAACAGCAAGCTTCAGAAGAGCCCACACACTCAGCCCTTAACCCCAGTGTACAGAAAGTGTCAAAACATGTTTTTCAGCAGAAATAAACATGTTTCTGCAAGTTTGGTCAACCCCATGTAAGTTATGGGGCAGTAACATCACACTTTTCAAAACGTGTTTTTCAGCCCGAAATAAACACGTTTTTTCAGGCAACTGAATCTCCTTGTAACAGCAAGCTTCAGAAGTGCCCACACACTCAGCCCTTAACCCCAGTGTACAGAAAGTGTCAAAACGTGTTTTTCAGCAGAAATAAACATGTTTCTGCAAGTTTGGTCAACCCCATGTAAGTTATGGGGCAGTAACATCACACTTTTCAAAACGTGTTTTTCAGCCCGAAATAAACGCGTTTTTTCAGACAACTGAATCTCCTTGTAACAGCAAGCTTCAGAAGAGCCCACACACTCAGCCCTTAACCCCAGTGTACAGAAAGTGTCAAAACGTGTTTTTCAGCAGAAATAAACATGTTTCTGCAAGTTTGGTCAACCCCATGTAAGTTATGGGGCAGTAACATCACACTTTTCAAAACGTGTTTTTCAGCCCGAAATAAACGCATTTTTTCAGGCAACTGAATCTACTTGTAACAGCAAGGCTCAGAAGTGCCCACACACTCAGCCCTTAACCCCAGTGTACAGAAAGTGTCAAAACATGTTTTTCAGCAGAAATAAACATGTTTCTGCAAGTTTGGTCAACCCCATGTAAGTTATGGGGCAGTAACATCACACTTTTCAAAACGTGTTTTTCAGCCCGAAATAAACGCGTTTTTTCAGACAACTGAATCTCCTTGTAACAGCAAGCTTCAGAAGAGCCCACACACTCAGCCCTTAACCCCAGTGTACAGAAAGTGTCAAAACGTGTTTTTCAGCAGAAATAAACATGTTTCTGCAAGTTTGGTCAACCCCATGTAAGTTATGGGGCAGTAACATCACACTTTTCAAAACGTGTTTTTCAGCCCGAAATAAACGCGTTTTTTCAGGCAACTGAATCTCCTTGTAACAGCAAGCTTCAGAAGAGCCCACACACTCAGCCCTTAACCCCAGTGTACAGAAAGTGTCAAAACGTGTTTTTCAGCAGAAATAAACATGTTTCTGCAAGTTTGGTCAACCCCATGTAAGTTATGGGGCAGTAACATCACACTTTTCAAAACGTGTTTTTCAGCCCGAAATAAACGCGTTTTTTCAGACAACTGAATCTCCTTGTAACAGCAAGCTTCAGAAGAGCCCACACACTCAGCCCTTAACCCCAGTGTACAGAAATTGTCAAAACATGTTTTTCAGCAGAAATAAACATGTTTCTGCAAGTTTGGTCAACCCCAGGTAAGTTATGGGGCAGTAACATCACACTTTTCAAAACGTGTTTTTCAGCCCGAAATAAACGCGTTTTTTCAGGCAACTGAATCTCCTTGTAACAGCAAGGCTCAGAAGTGCCCACACACTCAGCCCTTAACCCCAGTGTACAGAAAGTGTCAAAACATGATTTTCAGCAGAAATAAACATGTTTCTGCAAGTTTGGTCAACCCCATGTAAGTTATGGGGCAGTAACATCACACTTTTCAAAACGTGTTTTTCAGCCCGAAATAAACACGTTTTTTCAGGCAACTGAATCTCCTTGTAACAGCAAGCTTCAGAAGAGCCCACACACTCAGCCCTTAACCCCAGTGTACAGAAAGTGTCAAAACGTGTTTTTCAGCAGAAATAAACATGTTTCTGCAAGTTTGGTCAACCCCATGTAAGTTATGGGGCAGTAACATCACTCTTTTCAAAACGTGTTTTTCAGCCCGAAATAAACGCGTTTTTTCAGGCAACTGAATCTACTTGTAAAAGCAAGGCTCAGAAGTGCCCACACACTCAGCCCTTAACCCCAGTGTACAGAAAGTGTCAAAACATGTTTTTCAGCAGAAATAAACATGTTTCTGCAAGTTTGGTCAACCCCAGGTAAGTTATGGGGCAGTAACATCACACTTTTCAAAACGTGTTTTTCAGCCCGAAATAAACGCGTTTTTTCAGGCAACTGAATCTCCTTGTAATAGCAAGGCTCAGAAGTGCCCACACACTCAGCCCTTAACCCCAGTGTACAGAAAGTGTCAAAACATGATTTTCAGCAGAAATAAACATGTTTCTGCAAGTTTGGTCAACCCCATGTAAGTTATGGGGCAGTAACATCACACTTTTCAAAACGTGTTTTTCATCCCGAAATAAACGCGTTTTTTCAGACAACTGAATCTCCTTGTAACAGCAAGCTTCAGAAGAGCCCACACACTCAGCCCTTAACCCCAGTGTACAGAAAGTGTCAAAACGTGTTTTTCAGCAGAAATAAACATGTTTCTGCAAGTTTGGTCAACCCCATGTAAGTTATGGGGCAGTAACATCACACTTTTCAAAACGTGTTTTTCAGCCCGAAATAAACGCGTTTTTTCAGGCAACTGAATCTCCTTGTAACAGCAAGCTTCAGAAGAGCCCACACACTCAGCCCTTAACCCCAGTGTACAGAAAGTGTCAAAACGTGTTTTTCAGCAGAAATAAACATGTTTCTGCAAGTTTGGTCAACCCCATGTAAGTTATGGGGCAGTAACATCACACTTTTCAAAACGTGTTTTTCAGCCCGAAATAAACGCGTTTTTTCAGACAACTGAATCTCCTTGTAACAGCAAGCTTCAGAAGAGCCCACACACTCAGCCCTTAACCCCAGTGTACAGAAATTGTCAAAACATGTTTTTCAGCAGAAATAAACATGTTTCTGCAAGTTTGGTCAACCCCAGGTAAGTTATGGGGCAGTAACATCACACTTTTCAAAACGTGTTTTTCAGCCCGAAATAAACGCGTTTTTTCAGGCAACTGAATCTCCTTGTAACAGCAAGGCTCAGAAGTGCCCACACACTCAGCCCTTAACCCCAGTGTACAGAAAGTGTCAAAACATGATTTTCAGCAGAAATAAACATGTTTCTGCAAGTTTGGTCAACCCCATGTAAGTTATGGGGCAGTAACATCACACTTTTCAAAACGTGTTTTTCAGCCCGAAATAAACACGTTTTTTCAGGCAACTGAATCTCCTTGTAACAGCAAGCTTCAGAAGAGCCCACACACTCAGCCCTTAACCCCAGTGTACAGAAAGTGTCAAAACGTGTTTTTCAGCAGAAATAAACATGTTTCTGCAAGTTTGGTCAACCCCATGTAAGTTATGGGGCAGTAACATCACTCTTTTCAAAACGTGTTTTTCAGCCCGAAATAAACGCGTTTTTTCAGGCAACTGAATCTACTTGTAAAAGCAAGGCTCAGAAGTGCCCACACACTCAGACCTTAACCCCAGTGTACAGAAAGTGTCAAAACATGTTTTTCAGCAGAAATAAACATGTTTCTGCAAGTTTGGTCAACCCCAGGTAAGTTATGGGGCAGTAACATCACACTTTTCAAAACGTGTTTTTCAGCCCGAAATAAACGCGTTTTTTCAGGCAACTGAATCTCCTTGTAACAGCAAGGCTCAGAAGTGCCCACACACTCAGCCCTTAACCCCAGTGTACAGAAAGTGTCAAAACATGATTTTCAGCAGAAATAAACATGTTTCTGCAAGTTTGGTCAACCCCATGTAAGTTATGGGGCAGTAACATCACACTTTTCAAAACGTGTTTTTCAGCCCGAAATAAACACGTTTTTTCAGGCAACTGAATCTCCTTGTAACAGCAAGCTTCAGAAGAGCCCACACACTCAGCCCTTAACCCCAGTGTACAGAAAGTGTCAAAACGTGTTTTTCAGCAGAAATAAACATGTTTCTGCAAGTTTGGTCAACCCCATGTAAGTTATGGGGCAGTAACATCACTCTTTTCAAAACGTGTTTTTCAGCCCGAAATAAACGCGTTTTTTCAGGCAACTGAATCTACTTGTAAAAGCAAGGCTCAGAAGTGCCCACACACTCAGCCCTTAACCCCAGTGTACAGAAAGTGTCAAAACATGTTTTTCAGCAGAAATAAACATGTTTCTGCAAGTTTGGTCAACCCCATGTAAGTTATGGGGCAGTAACATCACACTTTTCAAAACGTGTTTTTCAGCCCGAAATAAACAAGTTTTTTCAGGCAACTGAATCTCCTTGTAACAGCAAGCTTCAGAAGAGCCCACACACTCAGCCCTTAACCCCAGTGTACAGAAAGTGTCAAAACGTGTTTTTCAGCAGAAATAAACATGTTTCTGCAAGTTTGGTCAACCCCATGTAAGTTATGGGGCAGTAACATCACTCTTTTCAAAACGTGTTTTTCAGCCCGAAATAAACGCGTTTTTTCAGGCAACTGAATCTACTTGTAAAAGCAAGGCTCAGAAGTGCCCACACACTCAGCCCTTAACCCCAGTGTACAGAAAGTGTCAAAACATGTTTTTCAGCAGAAATAAACATGTTTCTGCAAGTTTGGTCAACCCCAGGTAAGTTATGGGGCAGTAACATCACACTTTTCAAAACGTGTTTTTCAGCCCGAAATAAACGCGTTTTTTCAGGCAACTGAATCTCCTTGTAACAGCAAGGCTCAGAAGTGCCCACACACTCAGCCCTTAACCCCAGTGTACAGAAAGTGTCAAAACATGATTTTCAGCAGAAATAAACATGTTTCTGCAAGTTTGGTCAACCCCATGTAAGTTATGGGGCAGTAACATCACACTTTTCAAAACGTGTTTTTCAGCCCGAAATAAACACGTTTTTTCAGGCAACTGAATCTCCTTGTAACAGCAAGCTTCAGAAGAGCCCACACACTCAGCCCTTAACCCCAGTGTACAGAAAGTGTCAAAACGTGTTTTTCAGCAGAAATAAACATGTTTCTGCAAGTTTGGTCAACCCCATGTAAGTTATGGGGCAGTAACATCACTCTTTTCAAAACGTGTTTTTCAGCCCGAAATAAACGCGTTTTTTCAGGCAACTGAATCTACTTGTAAAAGCAAGGCTCAGAAGTGCCCACACACTCAGCCCTTAACCCCAGTGTACAGAAAGTGTCAAAACATGTTTTTCAGCAGAAATAAACATGTTTCTGCAAGTTTGGTCAACCCCATGTAAGTTATGGGGCAGTAACATCACACTTTTCAAAACGTGTTTTTCAGCCCGAAATAAACACGTTTTTTCAGGCAACTGAATCTCCTTGTAACAGCAAGCTTCAGAAGAGCCCACACACTCAGCCCTTAACCCCAGTGTACAGAAAGTGTCAAAACGTGTTTTTCAGCAGAAATAAACATGTTTCTGCAAGTTTGGTCAACCCCATGTAAGTTATGGGGCAGTAACATCACACTTTTCAAAACGTGTTTTTCAGCCCGAAATAAACGCGTTTTTTCAGGCAACTGAATCTACTTGTAACAACAAGGATCAGAAGTGCCCACACACTCAGCCCTTAACCCCAGTGTACAGAAAGTGTCAAAACATGTTTTTCAGCAGAAATAAACATGTTTCTGCAAGTTTGGTCAACCCCATGTAAGTTATGGGGCAGTAACATCACACTTTTCAAAACGTGTTTTTCAGCCCGAAATAAACACGTTTTTTCAGGCAACTGAATCTCCTTGTAACAGCAAGCTTCAGAAGAGCCCACACACTCAGCCCTTAACCCCAGTGTACAGAAAGTGTCAAAACATGTTTTTTAGCAGAAATAAACATGTTTCTGCAAGTTTGGTCAACCCCATGTAAGTTATGGGGCAGTAACATCACACTTTTCAAAACGTGTTTTTCAGCCCGAAATAAACGCGTTTTTTCAGACAACTGAATCTCCTTGTAACAGCAAGCTTCAGAAGAGCCCACACACTCAGCCCTTAACCCCAGTGTACAGAAAGTGTCAAAACGTGTTTTTCAGCAGAAATAAACATGTTTCTGCAAGTTTGGTCAACCCCATGTAAGTTATGGGGCAGTAACATCACACTTTTCAAAACGTGTTTTTCAGCCCGAAATAAACGCGTTTTTTCAGGCAACTGAATCTACTTGTAACAGCAAGGCTCAGAAGTGCCCACACACTCAGCCCTTAACCCCAGTGTACAGAAAGTGTCAAAACATGTTTTTCAGCAGAAATAAACATGTTTCTGCAAGTTTGGTCAACCCCATGTAAGTTATGGGGCAGTAACATCACACTTTTCAAAACGTGTTTTTCAGCCCGAAATAAACGCGTTTTTTCAGACAACTGAATCTCCTTGTAACAGCAAGCTTCAGAAGAGCCCACACACTCAGCCCTTAACCCCAGTGTACAGAAAGTGTCAAAACGTGTTTTTCAGCAGAAATAAACATGTTTCTGCAAGTTTGGTCAACCCCATGTAAGTTATGGGGCAGTAACATCACACTTTTCAAAACGTGTTTTTCAGCCCGAAATAAACGCGTTTTTTCAGGCAACTGAATCTCCTTGTAACAGCAAGCTTCAGAAGAGCCCACACACTCAGCCCTTAACCCCAGTGTACAGAAAGTGTCAAAACGTGTTTTTCAGCAGAAATAAACATGTTTCTGCAAGTTTGGTCAACCCCATGTAAGTTATGGGGCAGTAACATCACACTTTTCAAAACGTGTTTTTCAGCCCGAAATAAACGCGTTTTTTCAGACAACTGAATCTCCTTGTAACAGCAAGCTTCAGAAGAGCCCACACACTCAGCCCTTAACCCCAGTGTACAGAAATTGTCAAAACATGTTTTTCAGCAGAAATAAACATGTTTCTGCAAGTTTGGTCAACCCCAGGTAAGTTATGGGGCAGTAACATCACACTTTTCAAAACGTGTTTTTCAGCCCGAAATAAACGCGTTTTTTCAGGCAACTGAATCTCCTTGTAACAGCAAGGCTCAGAAGTGCCCACACACTCAGCCCCTAACCCCAGTGTACAGAAAGTGTCAAAACATGATTTTCAGCAGAAATAAACATGTTTCTGCAAGTTTGGTCAACCCCATGTAAGTTATGGGGCAGTAACATCACACTTTTCAAAACGTGTTTTTCAGCCCGAAATAAACACGTTTTTTCAGGCAACTGAATCTCCTTGTAACAGCAAGCTTCAGAAGAGCCCACACACTCAGCCCTTAACCCCAGTGTACAGAAAGTGTCAAAACGTGTTTTTCAGCAGAAATAAACATGTTTCTGCAAGTTTGGTCAACCCCATGTAAGTTATGGGGCAGTAACATCACTCTTTTCAAAACGTGTTTTTCAGCCCGAAATAAACGCGTTTTTTCAGGCAACTGAATCTACTTGTAAAAACAAGGCTCAGAAGTGCCCACACACTCAGCCCTTAACCCCAGTGTACAGAAAGTGTCAAAACATGTTTTTCAGCAGAAATAAACATGTTTCTGCAAGTTTGGTCAACCCCAGGTAAGTTATGGGGCAGTAACATCACACTTTTCAAAACGTGTTTTTCAGCCCGAAATAAACGCGTTTTTTCAGGCAACTGAATCTCCTTGTAACAGCAAGGCTCAGAAGTGCCCACACACTCAGCCCTTAACCCCAGTGTACAGAAAGTGTCAAAACATGATTTTCAGCAGAAATAAACATGTTTCTGCAAGTTTGGTCAACCCCATGTAAGTTATGGGGCAGTAACATCACACTTTTCAAAACGTGTTTTTCAGCCCGAAATAAACACGTTTTTTCAGGCAACTGAATCTCCTTGTAACAGCAAGCTTCAGAAGAGCCCACACACTCAGCCCTTAACCCCAGTGTACAGAAAGTGTCAAAACGTGTTTTTCAGCAGAAATAAACATGTTTCTGCAAGTTTGGTCAACCCCATGTAAGTTATGGGGCAGTAACATCACTCTTTTCAAAACGTGTTTTTCAGCCCGAAATAAACGCGTTTTTTCAGGCAACTGAATCTACTTGTAAAAGCAAGGCTCAGAAGTGCCCACACACTCAGCCCTTAACCCCAGTGTACAGAAAGTGTCAAAACATGTTTTTCAGCAGAAATAAACATGTTTCTGCAAGTTTGGTCAACCCCATGTAAGTTATGGGGCAGTAACATCACACTTTTCAAAACGTGTTTTTCAGCCCGAAATAAACACGTTTTTTCAGGCAACTGAATCTCCTTGTAACAGCAAGCTTCAGAAGAGCCCACACACTCAGCCCTTAACCCCAGTGTACAGAAAGTGTCAAAACGTGTTTTTCAGCAGAAATAAACATGTTTCTGCAAGTTTGGTCAACCCCATGTAAGTTATGGGGCAGTAACATCACACTTTTCAAAACGTGTTTTTCAGCCCGAAATAAACGCGTTTTTTCAGGCAACTGAATCTACTTGTAACAACAAGGCTCAGAAGTGCCCACACACTCAGCCCTTAACCCCAGTGTACAGAAAGTGTCAAAACATGTTTTTCAGCAGAAATAAACATGTTTCTGCAAGTTTGGTCAACCCCATGTAAGTTATGGGGCAGTAACATCACACTTTTCAAAACGTGTTTTTCAGCCCGAAATAAACACGTTTTTTCAGGCAACTGAATCTCCTTGTAACAGCAAGCTTCAGAAGTGCCCACACACTCAGCCCTTAACCCCAGTGTACAGAAAGTGTCAAAACGTGTTTTTCAGCAGAAATAAACATGTTTCTGCAAGTTTGGTCAACCCCATGTAAGTTATGGGGCAGTAACATCACACTTTTCAAAACGTGTTTTTCAGCCCGAAATAAACGCGTTTTTTCAGACAACTGAATCTCCTTGTAACAGCAAGCTTCAGAAGAGCCCACACACTCAGCCCTTAACCCCAGTGTACAGAAAGTGTCAAAACGTGTTTTTCAGCAGAAATAAACATGTTTCTGCAAGTTTGGTCAACCCCATGTAAGTTATGGGGCAGTAACATCACACTTTTCAAAACGTGTTTTTCAGCCCGAAATAAACGCGTTTTTTCAGGCAACTGAATCTACTTGTAACAGCAAGGCTCAGAAGTGCCCACACACTCAGCCCTTAACCCCAGTGTACAGAAAGTGTCAAAACATGTTTTTCAGCAGAAATAAACATGTTTCTGCAAGTTTGGTCAACCCCATGTAAGTTATGGGGCAGTAACATCACACTTTTCAAAACGTGTTTTTCAGCCCGAAATAAACGCGTTTTTTCAGACAACTGAATCTCCTTGTAACAGCAAGCTTCAGAAGAGCCCACACACTCAGCCCTTAACCCCAGTGTACAGAAAGTGTCAAAACGTGTTTTTCAGCAGAAATAAACATGTTTCTGCAAGTTTGGTCAACCCCATGTAAGTTATGGGGCAGTAACATCACACTTTTCAAAACGTGTTTTTCAGCCCGAAATAAACGCGTTTTTTCAGGCAACTGAATCTCCTTGTAACAGCAAGCTTCAGAAGAGCCCACACACTCAGCCCTTAACCCCAGTGTACAGAAAGTGTCAAAACGTGTTTTTCAGCAGAAATAAACATGTTTCTGCAAGTTTGGTCAACCCCATGTAAGTTATGGGGCAGTAACATCACACTTTTCAAAACGTGTTTTTCAGCCCGAAATAAACGCGTTTTTTCAGACAACTGAATCTCCTTGTAACAGCAAGCTTCAGAAGAGCCCACACACTCAGCCCTTAACCCCAGTGTACAGAAATTGTCAAAACATGTTTTTCAGCAGAAATAAACATGTTTCTGCAAGTTTGGTCAACCCCAGGTAAGTTATGGGGCAGTAACATCACACTTTTCAAAACGTGTTTTTCAGCCCGAAATAAACGCGTTTTTTCAGGCAACTGAATCTCCTTGTAACAGCAAGGCTCAGAAGTGCCCACACACTCAGCCCTTAACCCCAGTGTACAGAAAGTGTCAAAACATGATTTTCAGCAGAAATAAACATGTTTCTGCAAGTTTGGTCAACCCCATGTAAGTTATGGGGCAGTAACATCACACTTTTCAAAACGTGTTTTTCAGCCCGAAATAAACACGTTTTTTCAGGCAACTGAATCTCCTTGTAACAGCAAGCTTCAGAAGAGCCCACACACTCAGCCCTTAACCCCAGTGTACAGAAAGTGTCAAAACGTGTTTTTCAGCAGAAATAAACATGTTTCTGCAAGTTTGGTCAACCCCATGTAAGTTATGGGGCAGTAACATCACTCTTTTCAAAACGTGTTTTTCAGCCCGAAATAAACGCGTTTTTTCAGGCAACTGAATCTACTTGTAAAAGCAAGGCTCAGAAGTGCCCACACACTCAGCCCTTAACCCCAGTGTACAGAAAGTGTCAAAACATGTTTTTCAGCAGAAATAAACATGTTTCTGCAAGTTTGGTCAACCCCAGGTAAGTTATGGGGCAGTAACATCACACTTTTCAAAACGTGTTTTTCAGCCCGAAATAAACGCGTTTTTTCAGACAACTGAATCTCCTTGTAACAGCAAGCTTCAGAAGAGCCCACACACTCAGCCCTTAACCCCAGTGTACAGAAAGTGTCAAAACGTGTTTTTCAGCAGAAATAAACATGTTTCTGCAAGTTTGGTCAACCCCATGTAAGTTATGGGGCAGTAACATCACACTTTTCAAAACGTGTTTTTCAGCCCGAAATAAACGCGTTTTTTCAGACAACTGAATCTCCTTGTAACAGCAAGCTTCAGAAGAGCCCACACACTCAGCCCTTAACCCCAGTGTACAGAAATTGTCAAAACATGTTTTTCAGCAGAAATAAGCATGTTTCTGCAAGTTTGGTCAACCCCATGTAAGTTATGGGGCAGTAACATCACACTTTTCAAAACGTGTTTTTCAGCCCGAAATAAACGCGTTTTTTCAGGCAACTGAATCTACTTGTAACAGCAAGGCTCAGAAGTGCCCACACACTCAGCCCTTAACCCCAGTGTACAGAAAGTGTCAAAACATGTTTTTCAGCAGAAATAAACATGTTTCTGCAAGTTTGGTCAACCCCATGTAAGTTATGGGGCAGTAACATCACACTTTTCAAAACGTGTTTTTCAGCCCGAAATAAACGCGTTTTTTCAGACAACTGAATCTCCTTCTAACAGCAAGCTTCAGAAGAGCCCACACACTCAGCCCTTAACCCCAGTGTACAGAAAGTGTCAAAACGTGTTTTTCAGCAGAAATAAACATGTTTCTGCAAGTTTGGTCAACCCCATGTAAGTTATGGGGCAGTAACATCACACTTTTCAAAACGTGTTTTTCAGCCCGAAATAAACGCGTTTTTTCAGGCAACTGAATCTCCTTGTAACAGCAAGCTTCAGAAGAGCCCACACACTCAGCCCTTAACCCCAGTGTACAGAAAGTGTCAAAACGTGTTTTTCAGCAGAAATAAACATGTTTCTGCAAGTTTGGTCAACCCCATGTAAGTTATGGGGCAGTAACATCACTCTTTTCAAAACGTGTTTTTCAGCCCGAAATAAACGCGTTTTTTCAGGCAACTGAATCTACTTGTAAAAGCAAGGCTCAGAAGTGCCCACACACTCAGCCCTTAACCCCAGTGTACAGAAAGTGTCAAAACATGTTTTTCAGCAGAAATAAACATGTTTCTGCAAGTTTGGTCAACCCCAGGTAAGTTATGGGGCAGTAACATCACACTTTTCAAAACGTGTTTTTCAGCCCGAAATAAACGCGTTTTTTCAGGCAACTGAATCTCCTTGTAACAGCAAGGCTCAGAAGTGCCCACACACTCAGCCCTTAACCCCAGTGTACAGAAAGTGTCAAAACATGTTTTTCAGCAGAAATAAACATGTTTCTGCAAGTTTGGTCAACCCCATGTAAGTTATGGGGCAGTAACATCACACTTTTCAAAACGTGTTTTTCAGCCCGAAATAAACACGTTTTTTCAGGCAACTGAATCTCCTTGTAACAGCAAGCTTCAGAAGAGCCCACACACTCAGCCCTTAACCCCAGTGTACAGAAAGTGTCAAAACGTGTTTTTCAGCAGAAATAAACATGTTTCTGCAAGTTTGGTCAACCCCATGTAAGTTATGGGGCAGTAACATCACACTTTTCAAAACGTGTTTTTCAGCCCGAAATAAACGCGTTTTTTCAGGCAACTGAATCTACTTGTAACAACAAGGCTCAGAAGTGCCCACACACTCAGCCCTTAACCCCAGTGTACAGAAAGTGTCAAAACATGTTTTTCAGCAGAAATAAACATGTTTCTGCAAGTTTGGTCAACCCCATGTAAGTTATGGGGCAGTAACATCACACTTTTCAAAACGTGTTTTTCAGCCCGAAATAAACACGTTTTTTCAGGCAACTGAATCTCCTTGTAACAGCAAGCTTCAGAAGAGCCCACACACTCAGCCCTTAACCCCAGTGTACAGAAAGTGTCAAAACGTGTTTTTCAGCAGAAATAAACATGTTTCTGCAAGTTTGGTCAACCCCATGTAAGTTATGGGGCAGTAACATCACTCTTTTCAAAACGTGTTTTTCAGCCCGAAATAAACGCGTTTTTTCAGGCAACTGAATCTACTTGTAAAAGCAAGGCTCAGAAGTGCCCACACACTCAGCCCTAAACCCCAGTGTACAGAAAGTGTCAAAACGTGTTTTTCAGCAGAAATAAACATGTTTCTGCAAGTTTGGTCAACCGCATGTAAGTTATGGGGCAGTAACATCACACTTTTCAAAACGTGTTTTTCAGCCCGAAATAAACACGTTTTTTCAGGCAACTGAATCTCCTTGTAACAGCAAGCTTCAGAAGAGCCCACACACTCAGCCCTTAACCCCAGTGTACAGAAAGTGTCAAAACATGTTTTTCAGCAGAAATAAACATGTTTCTGCAAGTTTGGTCAACCCCATGTAAGTTATGGGGCAGTAACATCACACTTTTCAAAACGTGTTTTTCAGCCCGAAATAAACACGTTTTTTCAGGCAACTGAATCTCCTTGTAACAGCAAGCTTCAGAAGTGCCCACACACTCAGCCCTTAACCCCAGTGTACAGAAAGTGTCAAAACGTGTTTTTCAGCAGAAATAAACATGTTTCTGCAAGTTTGGTCAACCCCATGTAAGTTATGGGGCAGTAACATCACACTTTTCAAAACGTGTTTTTCAGCCCGAAATAAACGCGTTTTTTCAGACAACTGAATCTCCTTGTAACAGCAAGCTTCAGAAGAGCCCACACACTCAGCCCTTAACCCCAGTGTACAGAAAGTGTCAAAACGTGTTTTTCAGCAGAAATAAACATGTTTCTGCAAGTTTGGTCAACCCCATGTAAGTTATGGGGCAGTAACATCACACTTTTCAAAACGTGTTTTTCAGCCCGAAATAAACACGTTTTTTCAGGCAACTGAATCTCCTTGTAACAGCAAGGCTCAGAAGTGCCCACACACTCAGCCCTTAACCCCAGTGTACAGAAAGTGTCAAAACATGTTTTTCAGCAGAAATAAACATGTTTCTGCAAGTTTGGTCAACCCCAGGTAAGTTATGGGGCAGTAACATCACACTTTTCAAAACGTGTTTTTCAGCCCGAAATAAACACGTTTTTTCAGGCAACTGAATCTCCTTGTAACAGCAAGCTTCAGAAGAGCCCACACACTCAGCCCTTAACCCCAGTGTACAGAAAGTGTCAAAACGTGTTTTTCAGCAGAAATAAACATGTTTCTGCAAGTTTGGTCAACCCCATGTAAGTTATGGGGCAGTAACATCACTCTTTTCAAAACGTGTTTTTCAGCCCGAAATAAACGCGTTTTTTCAGGCAACTGAATCTACTTGTAAAAGCAAGGCTCAGAAGTGCCCACACACTCAGCCCTTAACCCCAGTGTACAGAAAGTGTCAAAACATGTTTTTCAGCAGAAATAAACATGTTTCTGCAAGTTTGGTCAACCCCATGTAAGTTATGGGGCAGTAACATCACACTTTTCAAAACGTGTTTTTCAGCCCGAAATAAACGCGTTTTTTCAGGCAACTGAATCTACTTGTAACAGCAAGGCTCAGAAGTGCCCACACACTCAGCCCTTAACCCCAGTGTACAGAAAGTGTCAAAACATGTTTTTCAGCAGAAATAAACATGTTTCTGCAAGTTTGGTCAACCCCATGTAAGTTATGGGGCAGTAACATCACACTTTTCAAAACGTGTTTTTCAGCCCGAAATAAACGCGTTTTTTCAGACAACTGAATCTCCTTCTAACAGCAAGCTTCAGAAGAGCCCACACACTCAGCCCTTAACCCCAGTGTACAGAAAGTGTCAAAACGTGTTTTTCAGCAGAAATAAACATGTTTCTGCAAGTTTGGTCAACCCCATGTAAGTTATGGGGCAGTAACATCACACTTTTCAAAACGTGTTTTTCAGCCCGAAATAAACGCGTTTTTTCAGGCAACTGAATCTCCTTGTAACAGCAAGCTTCAGAAGAGCCCACACACTCAGCCCTTAACCCCAGTGTACAGAAAGTGTCAAAACGTGTTTTTCAGCAGAAATAAACATGTTTCTGCAAGTTTGGTCAAACCCATGTAAGTTATGGGGCAGTAACATCACTCTTTTCAAAACGTGTTTTTCAGCCCGAAATAAACGCGTTTTTTCAGGCAACTGAATCTACTTGTAAAAGCAAGGCTCAGAAGTGCCCACACACTCAGCCCTTAACCCCAGTGTACAGAAAGTGTCAAAACATGTTTTTCAGCAGAAATAAACATGTTTCTGCAAGTTTGGTCAACCCCAGGTAAGTTATGGGGCAGTAACATCACACTTTTCAAAACGTGTTTTTCAGCCCGAAATAAACGCGTTTTTTCAGGCAACTGAATCTCCTTGTAACAGCAAGGCTCAGAAGTGCCCACACACTCAGCCCTTAACCCCAGTGTACAGAAAGTGTCAAAACATGTTTTTCAGCAGAAATAAACATGTTTCTGCAAGTTTGGTCAACCCCATGTAAGTTATGGGGCAGTAACATCACACTTTTCAAAACGTGTTTTTCAGCCCGAAATAAACACGTTTTTTCAGGCAACTGAATCTCCTTGTAACAGCAAGCTTCAGAAGAGCCCACACACTCAGCCCTTAACCCCAGTGTACAGAAAGTGTCAAAACGTGTTTTTCAGCAGAAATAAACATGTTTCTGCAAGTTTGGTCAACCCCATGTAAGTTATGGGGCAGTAACATCACACTTTTCAAAACGTGTTTTTCAGCCCGAAATAAACGCGTTTTTTCAGGCAACTGAATCTACTTGTAACAACAAGGCTCAGAAGTGCCCACACACTCAGCCCTTAACCCCAGTGTACAGAAAGTGTCAAAACATGTTTTTCAGCAGAAATAAACATGTTTCTGCAAGTTTGGTCAACCCCATGTAAGTTATGGGGCAGTAACATCACACTTTTCAAAACGTGTTTTTCAGCCCGAAATAAACACGTTTTTTCAGGCAACTGAATCTCCTTGTAACAGCAAGCTTCAGAAGAGCCCACACACTCAGCCCTTAACCCCAGTGTACAGAAAGTGTCAAAACGTGTTTTTCAGCAGAAATAAACATGTTTCTGCAAGTTTGGTCAACCCCATGTAAGTTATGGGGCAGTAACATCACTCTTTTCAAAACGTGTTTTTCAGCCCGAAATAAACGCGTTTTTTCAGGCAACTGAATCTACTTGTAAAAGCAAGGCTCAGAAGTGCCCACACACTCAGCCCTAAACCCCAGTGTACAGAAAGTGTCAAAACGTGTTTTTCAGCAGAAATAAACATGTTTCTGCAAGTTTGGTTAACCCCATGTAAGTTATGGGGCAGTAACATCACATTTTTCAAAACGTGTTTTCAGCCCGAAATAAACGCGTTTTTTCAGACAACTGAATCTCCTTGTAACAGCAAGGCTCAGAAGAGCCCACACACTCAGCCCTTAACCCCAGTGTACAGAAAGTGTCAAAACGTGTTTTTCTGCAGAAATAAACATGTTTCTGCAAGTTTGGTCAACCCCATGTAAGTTATGGGGCAGTAACATCACACTTTTCAAAACGTGTTTTTCAGCCCGAAATAAACACGTTTTTTCAGGCAACTGAATCTCCTTGTAACAGCAAGCTTCAGAAGAGCCCACACACTCAGCCCTTAACCCCAGTGTACAGAAAGTGTCAAAACATGTTTTTCAGCAGAAATAAACATGTTTCTGCAAGTTTGGTCAACCCCATGTAAGTTATGGGGCAGTAACATCACACTTTTCAAAAATTGTTTTTCAGCCCGAAATAAACACGTTTTTTCAGGCAACTGAATCTCCTTGTAACAGCAAGCTTCAGAAGTGCCCACACACTCAGCCCTTAACCCCAGTGTACAGAAAGTGTCAAAACGTGTTTTTCAGCAGAAATAAACATGTTTCTGCAAGTTTGGTCAACCCCATGTAAGTTATGGGGCAGTAACATCACACTTTTCAAAACGTGTTTTTCAGCCCGAAATAAACGCGTTTTTTCAGACAACTGAATCTCCTTGTAACAGCAAGCTTCAGAAGAGCCCACACACTCAGCCCTTAACCCCAGTGTACAGAAAGTGTCAAAACGTGTTTTTCAGCAGAAATAAACATGTTTCTGCAAGTTTGGTCAACCCCATGTAAGTTATGGGGCAGTAACATCACACTTTTCAAAACGTGTTTTTCAGCCCGAAATAAACACGTTTTTTCAGGCAACTGAATCTCCTTGTAACAGCAAGGCTCAGAAGTGCCCACACACTCAGCCCTTAACCCCAGTGTACAGAAAGTGTCAAAACATGTTTTTCAGCAGAAATAAACATGTTTCTGCAAGTTTGGTCAACCCCAGGTAAGTTATGGGGCAGTAACATCACACTTTTCAAAACGTGTTTTTCAGCCCGAAATAAACGCGTTTTTTCAGGCAACTGAATCTCCTTGTAACAGCAAGGCTCAGAAATGCCCACACACTCAGCCCTTAACCCCAGTGTACAGAAAGTGTCAAAACATGATTTTCAGCAGAAATAAACATGTTTCTGCAAGTTTGGTCAACCCCATGTAAGTTATGGGGCAGTAACATCACACTTTTCAAAACGTGTTTTTCAGCCCGAAATAAACACGTTTTTTCAGGCAACTGAATCTCCTTGTAACAGCAAGCTTCAGAAGAGCCCACACACTCAGCCCTTAACCCCAGTGTACAGAAAGTGTCAAAACGTGTTTTTCAGCAGAAATAAACATGTTTCTGCAAGTTTGGTCAACCCCATGTAAGTTATGGGGCAGTAACATCACTCTTTTCAAAACGTGTTTTTCAGCCCGAAATAAACGCGTTTTTTCAGGCAACTGAATCTACTTGTAAAAGCAAGGCTCAGAAGTGCCCACACACTCAGCCCTTAACCCCAGTGTACAGAAAGTGTCAAAACATGTTTTTCAGCAGAAATAAACATGTTTCTGCAAGTTTGGTCAACCCCATGTAAGTTATGGGGCAGTAACATCACACTTTTCAAAACGTGTTTTTCAGCCCGAAATAAACGCGTTTTTTCAGGCAACTGAATCTACTTGTAACAACAAGGCTCAGAAGTGCCCACACACTCAGCCCTTAACCCCAGTGTACAGAAAGTGTCAAAACATGTTTTTCAGCAGAAATAAACATGTTTCTGCAAGTTTGGTCAACCCCATGTAAGTTATGGGGCAGTAACATCACACTTTTCAAAACGTGTTTTTCAGCCCGAAATAAACACGTTTTTTCAGGCAACTGAATCTCCTTGTAACAGCAAGCTTCAGAAGTGCCCACACACTCAGCCCTTAACCCCAGTGTACAGAAAGTGTCAAAACGTGTTTTTCAGCAGAAATAAACATGTTTCTGCAAGTTTGGTCAACCCCATGTAAGTTATGGGGCAGTAACATCACACTTTTCAAAACGTGTTTTTCAGCCCGAAATAAACGCGTTTTTTCAGACAACTGAATCTCCTTGTAACAGCAAGCTTCAGAAGAGCCCACACACTCAGCCCTTAACCCCAGTGTACAGAAAGTGTCAAAACGTGTTTTTCAGCAGAAATAAACATGTTTCTGCAAGTTTGGTCAACCCCATGTAAGTTATGGGGCAGTAACATCACACTTTTCAAAACGTGTTTTTCAGCCCGAAATAAACGCGTTTTTTCAGGCAACTGAATCTACTTGTAACAGCAAGGCTCAGAAGTGCCCACACACTCAGCCCTTAACCCCAGTGTACAGAAAGTGTCAAAACATGTTTTTCAGCAGAAATAAACATGTTTCTGCAAGTTTGGTCAACCCCATGTAAGTTATGGGGCAGTAACATCACACTTTTCAAAACGTGTTTTTCAGCCCGAAATAAACGCGTTTTTTCAGACAACTGAATCTCCTTGTAACAGCAAGCTTCAGAAGAGCCCACACACTGAGCCCTTAACCCCAGTGTACAGAAAGTGTCAAAACGTGTTTTTCAGCAGAAATAAACATGTTTCTGCAAGTTTGGTCAACCCCATTTAAGTTATGGGGCAGTAACATCACACTTTTCAAAACGTGTTTTTCAGCCCGAAATAAACGCGTTTTTTCAGGCAACTGAATCTCCTTGTAACAGCAAGCTTCAGAAGAGCCCACACACTCAGCCCTTAACCCCAGTGTACAGAAAGTGTCAAAACGTGTTTTTCAGCAGAAATAAACATGTTTCTGCAAGTTTGGTCAACCCCATGTAAGTTATGGGGCAGTAACATCACACTTTTCAAAACGTGTTTTTCAGCCCGAAATAAACGCGTTTTTTCAGACAACTGAATCTCCTTGTAACAGCAAGCTTCAGAAGAGCCCACACACTCAGCCCTTAACCCCAGTGTACAGAAATTGTCAAAACATGTTTTTCAGCAGAAATAAACATGTTTCTGCAAGTTTGGTCAACCCCAGGTAAGTTATGGGGCAGTAACATCACACTTTTCAAAACGTGTTTTTCAGCCCGAAATAAACGCGTTTTTTCAGGCAACTGAATCTCCTTGTAACAGCAAGGCTCAGAAGTGCCCACACACTCAGCCCTTAACCCCAGTGTACAGAAAGTGTCAAAACATGATTTTCAGCAGAAATAAACATGTTTCTGCAAGTTTGGTCAACCCCATGTAAGTTATGGGGCAGTAACATCACACTTTTCAAAACGTGTTTTTCAGCCCGAAATAAACACGTTTTTTCAGGCAACTGAATCTCCTTGTAACAGCAAGCTTCAGAAGAGCCCACACACTCAGCCCTTAACCCCAGTGTACAGAAAGTGTCAAAACGTGTTTTTCAGCAGAAATAAACATGTTTCTGCAAGTTTGGTCAACCCCATGTAAGTTATGGGGCAGTAACATCACTCTTTTCAAAACGTGTTTTTCAGCCCGAAATAAACGCGTTTTTTCAGGCAACTGAATCTACTTGTAAAAGGAAGGCTCAGAAGTGCCCACACACTCAGCCCTTAACCCCAGTGTACAGAAAGTGTCAAAACATGTTTTTCAGCAGAAATAAACATGTTTCTGCAAGTTTGGTCAACCCCATGTAAGTTATGGGGCAGTAACATCACACTTTTCAAAACGTGTTTTTCAGCCCGAAATAAACGCGTTTTTTCAGGCAACTGAATCTACTTGTAACAACAAGGCTCAGAAGTGCCCACACACTCAGCCCTTAACCCCAGTGTACAGAAAGTGTCAAAACGTGTTTTTCAGCAGAAATAAACATGTTTCTGCAAGTTTGGTCAACCCCATGTAAGTTATGGGGCAGTAACATCACACTTTTCAAAACGTGTTTTTCAGCCCGAAATAAACGCGTTTTTTCAGGCAACTGAATCTACTTGTAACAACAAGGCTCAGAAGTGCCCACACACTCAGCCCTTAACCCCAGTGTACAGAAAGTGTCAAAACATGTTTTTCAGCAGAAATAAACATGTTTCTGCAAGTTTGGTCAACCCCATGTAAGTTATGGGGCAGTAACATCACACTTTTCAAAACGTGTTTTTCAGCCCGAAATAAACACGTTTTTTCAGGCAACTGAATCTCCTTGTAACAGCAAGCTTCAGAAGTGCCCACACACTCAGCCCTTAACCCCAGTGTACAGAAAGTGTCAAAACGTGTTTTTCAGCAGAAATAAACATGTTTCTGCAAGTTTGGTCAACCCCATGTAAGTTATGGGGCAGTAACATCACACTTTTCAAAACGTGTTTTTCAGCCCGAAATAAACGCGTTTTTTCAGACAACTGAATCTCCTTGTAACAGCAAGCTTCAGAAGAGCCCACACACTCAGCCCTTAACCCCAGTGTACAGAAAGTGTCAAAACGTGTTTTTCAGCAGAAATAAACATGTTTCTGCAAGTTTGGTCAACCCCATGTAAGTTATGGGGCAGTAACATCACACTTTTCAAAACGTGTTTTTCAGCCCGAAATAAACGCGTTTTTTCAGGCAACTGAATCTACTTGTAACAGCAAGGCTCAGAAGTGCCCACACACTCAGCCCTTAACCCCAGTGTACAGAAAGTGTCAAAACATGTTTTTCAGCAGAAATAAACATGTTTCTGCAAGTTTGGTCAACCCCATGTAAGTTATGGGGCAGTAACATCACACTTTTCAAAACGTGTTTTTCAGCCCGAAATAAACGCGTTTTTTCAGACAACTGAATCTCCTTGTAACAGCAAGCTTCAGAAGAGCCCACACACTCAGCCCTTAACCCCAGTGTACAGAAAGTGTCAAAACGTGTTTTTCAGCAGAAATAAACATGTTTCTGCAAGTTTGGTCAACCCCATGTAAGTTATGGGGCAGTAACATCACACTTTTCAAAACGTGTTTTTCAGCCCGAAATAAACGCGTTTTTTCAGGCAACTGAATCTCCTTGTAACAGCAAGCTTCAGAAGAGCCCACACACTCAGCCCTTAACCCCAGTGTACAGAAAGTGTCAAAACGTGTTTTTCAGCAGAAATAAACATGTTTCTGCAAGTTTGGTCAACCCCATGTAAGTTATGGGGCAGTAACATCACACTTTTTAAAACGTGTTTTTCAGCCCGAAATAAACGCGTTTTTTCAGACAACTGAATCTCCTTGTAACAGCAAGCTTCAGAAGAGCCCACACACTCAGCCCTTAACCCCAGTGTACAGAAATTGTCAAAACATGTTTTTCAGCAGAAATAAACATGTTTCTGCAAGTTTGGTCAACCCCAGGTAAGTTATGGGGCAGTAACATCACACTTTTCAAAACGTGTTTTTCAGCCCGAAATAAACGCGTTTTTTCAGGCAACTGAATCTCCTTGTAACAGCAAGGCTCAGAAGTGCCCACACACTCAGCCCTTAACCCCAGTGTACAGAAAGTGTCAAAACATGATTTTCAGCAGAAATAAACATGTTTCTGCAAGTTTGGTCAACCCCATGTAAGTTATGGGGCAGTAACATCACACTTTTCAAAACGTGTTTTTCAGCCCGAAATAAACACGTTTTTTCAGGCAACTGAATCTCCTTGTAACAGCAAGCTTCAGAAGAGCCCACACACTCAGCCCTTAACCCCAGTGTACAGAAAGTGTCAAAACGTGTTTTTCAGCAGAAATAAACATGTTTCTGCAAGTTTGGTCAACCCCATGTAAGTTATGGGGCAGTAACATCACTCTTTTCAAAACGTGTTTTTCAGCCCGAAATAAACGCGTTTTTTCAGGCAACTGAATCTACTTGTAAAAGCAAGGCTCAGAAGTGCCCACACACTCAGCCCTTAACCCCAGTGTACAGAAAGTGTCAAAACATGTTTTTCAGCAGAAATAAACATGTTTCTGCAAGTTTGGTCAACCCCAGGTAAGTTATGGGGCAGTAACATCACACTTTTCAAAACGTGTTTTTCAGCCCGAAATAAACGCGTTTTTTCAGACAACTGAATCTCCTTGTAACAGCAAGCTTCAGAAGAGCCCACACACTCAGCCCTTAACCCCAGTGTACAGAAAGTGTCAAAACGTGTTTTTCAGCAGAAATAAACATGTTTCTGCAAGTTTGGTCAACCCCATGTAAGTTATGGGGCAGTAACATCACACTTTTCAAAACGTGTTTTTCAGCCCGAAATAAACGCGTTTTTTCAGACAACTGAATCTCCTTGTAACAGCAAGCTTCAGAAGAGCCCACACACTCAGCCCTTAACCCCAGTGTACAGAAATTGTCAAAACATGTTTTTCAGCAGAAATAAACATGTTTCTGCAAGTTTGGTCAACCCCATGTAAGTTATGGGGCAGTAACATCACACTTTTCAAAACGTGTTTTTCAGCCCGAAATAAACGCGTTTTTTCAGGCAACTGAATCTACTTGTAACAGCAAGGCTCAGAAGTGCCCACACACTCAGCCCTTAACCCCAGTGTACAGAAAGTGTCAAAACATGTTTTTCAGCAGAAATAAACATGTTTCTGCAAGTTTGGTCAACCCCATGTAAGTTATGGGGCAGTAACATCACACTTTTCAAAACGTGTTTTTCAGCCCGAAATAAACGCGTTTTTTCAGACAACTGAATCTCCTTCTAACAGCAAGCTTCAGAAGAGCCCACACACTCAGCCCTTAACCCCAGTGTACAGAAAGTGTCAAAACGTGTTTTTCAGCAGAAATAAACATGTTTCTGCAAGTTTGGTCAACCCCATGTAAGTTATGGGGCAGTAACATCACACTTTTCAAAACGTGTTTTTCAGCCCGAAATAAACGCGTTTTTTCAGGCAACTGAATCTCCTTGTAACAGCAAGCTTCAGAAGAGCCCACACACTCAGCCCTTAACCCCAGTGTACAGAAAGTGTCAAAACGTGTTTTTCAGCAGAAATAAACATGTTTCTGCAAGTTTGGTCAACCCCATGTAAGTTATGGGGCAGTAACATCACTCTTTTCAAAACGTGTTTTTCAGCCCGAAATAAACGCGTTTTTTCAGGCAACTGAATCTACTTGTAAAAGCAAGGCTCAGAAGTGCCCACACACTCAGCCCTTAACCCCAGTGTACAGAAAGTGTCAAAACATGTTTTTCAGCAGAAATAAACATGTTTCTGCAAGTTTGGTCAACCCCAGGTAAGTTATGGGGCAGTAACATCACACTTTTCAAAACGTGTTTTTCAGCCCGAAATAAACGCGTTTTTTCAGGCAACTGAATCTCCTTGTAACAGCAAGGCTCAGAAGTGCCCACACACTCAGCCCTTAACCCCAGTGTACAGAAAGTGTCAAAACATGTTTTTCAGCAGAAATAAACATGTTTCTGCAAGTTTGGTCAACCCCATGTAAGTTATGGGGCAGTAACATCACACTTTTCAAAACGTGTTTTTCAGCCCGAAATAAACACGTTTTTTCAGGCAACTGAATCTCCTTGTAACAGCAAGCTTCAGAAGAGCCCACACACTCAGCCCTTAACCCCAGTGTACAGAAAGTGTCAAAACGTGTTTTTCAGCAGAAATAAACATGTTTCTGCAAGTTTGGTCAACCCCATGTAAGTTATGGGGCAGTAACATCACACTTTTCAAAACGTGTTTTTCAGCCCGAAATAAACGCGTTTTTTCAGGCAACTGAATCTACTTGTAACAACAAGGCTCAGAAGTGCCCACACACTCAGCCCTTAACCCCAGTGTACAGAAAGTGTCAAAACATGTTTTTCAGCAGAAATAAAAATGTTTCTGCAAGTTTGGTCAACCCCATGTAAGTTATGGGGCAGTAACATCACACTTTTCAAAACGTGTTTTTCAGCCCGAAATAAACACGTTTTTTCAGGCAACTGAATCTCCTTGTAACAGCAAGCTTCAGAAGAGCCCACACACTCAGCCCTTAACCCCAGTGTACAGAAAGTGTCAAAACGTGTTTTTCAGCAGAAATAAACATGTTTCTGCAAGTTTGGTCAACCCCATGTAAGTTATGGGGCAGTAACATCACTCTTTTCAAAACGTGTTTTTCAGCCCGAAATAAACGCGTTTTTTCAGGCAACTGAATCTACTTGTAAAAGCAAGGCTCAGAAGTGCCCACACACTCAGCCCTAAACCCCAGTGTACAGAAAGTGTCAAAACGTGTTTTTCAGCAGAAATAAACATGTTTCTGCAAGTTTGGTTAACCCCATGTAAGTTATGGGGCAGTAACATCACATTTTTCAAAACGTGTTTTCAGCCCGAAATAAACGCGTTTTTTCAGACAACTGAATCTCCTTGTAACAGCAAGGCTCAGAAGAGCCCACACACTCAGCCCTTAACCCCAGTGTACAGAAAGTGTCAAAACGTGTTTTTCTGCAGAAATAAACATGTTTCTGCAAGTTTGGTCAACCCCATGTAAGTTATGGGGCAGTAACATCACACTTTTCAAAACGTGTTTTTCAGCCCGAAATAAACACGTTTTTTCAGGCAACTGAATCTCCTTGTAACAGCAAGCTTCAGAAGAGCCCACACACTCAGCCCTTAACCCCAGTGTACAGAAAGTGTCAAAACATGTTTTTCAGCAGAAATAAACATGTTTCTGCAAGTTTGGTCAACCCCATGTAAGTTATGGGGCAGTAACATCACACTTTTCAAAACGTGTTTTTCAGCCCGAAATAAACACGTTTTTTCAGGCAACTGAATCTCCTTGTAACAGCAAGCTTCAGAAGTGCCCACACACTCAGCCCTTAACCCCAGTGTACAGAAAGTGTCAAAACGTGTTTTTCAGCAGAAATAAACATGTTTCTGCAAGTTTGGTCAACCCCATGTAAGTTATGGGGCAGTAACATCACACTTTTCAAAACGTGTTTTTCAGCCCGAAATAAACGCGTTTTTTCAGACAACTGAATCTCCTTGTAACAGCAAGCTTCAGAAGAGCCCACACACTCAGCCCTTAACCCCAGTGTACAGAAAGTGTCAAAACGTGTTTTTCAGCAGAAATAAACATGTTTCTGCAAGTTTGGTCAACCCCATGTAAGTTATGGGGCAGTAACATCACACTTTTCAAAACGTGTTTTTCAGCCCGAAATAAACACGTTTTTTCAGGCAACTGAATCTCCTTGTAACAGCAAGGCTCAGAAGTGCCCACACACTCAGCCCTTAACCCCAGTGTACAGAAAGTGTCAAAACATGTTTTTCAGCAGAAATAAACATGTTTCTGCAAGTTTGGTCAACCCCAGGTAAGTTATGGGGCAGTAACATCACACTTTTCAAAACGTGTTTTTCAGCCCGAAATAAACGCGTTTTTTCAGGCAACTGAATCTCCTTGTAACAGCAAGGCTCAGAAATGCCCACACACTCAGCCCTTAACCCCAGTGTACAGAAAGTGTCAAAACATGATTTTCAGCAGAAATAAACATGTTTCTGCAAGTTTGGTCAACCCCATGTAAGTTATGGGGCAGTAACATCACACTTTTCAAAACGTGTTTTTCAGCCCGAAATAAACACGTTTTTTCAGGCAACTGAATCTCCTTGTAACAGCAAGCTTCAGAAGAGCCCACACACTCAGCCCTTAACCCCAGTGTACAGAAAGTGTCAAAACGTGTTTTTCAGCAGAAATAAACATGTTTCTGCAAGTTTGGTCAACCCCATGTAAGTTATGGGGCAGTAACATCACTCTTTTCAAAACGTGTTTTTCAGCCCGAAATAAACGCGTTTTTTCAGGCAACTGAATCTACTTGTAAAAGCAAGGCTCAGAAGTGCCCACACACTCAGCCCTTAACCCCAGTGTACAGAAAGTGTCAAAACATGTTTTTCAGCAGAAATAAACATGTTTCTGCAAGTTTGGTCAACCCCATGTAAGTTATGGGGCAGTAACATCACACTTTTCAAAACGTGTTTTTCAGCCCGAAATAAACGCGTTTTTTCAGGCAACTGAATCTACTTGTAACAACAAGGCTCAGAAGTGCCCACACACTCAGCCCTTAACCCCAGTGTACAGAAAGTGTCAAAACATGTTTTTCAGCAGAAATAAACATGTTTCTGCAAGTTTGGTCAACCCCATGTAAGTTATGGGGCAGTAACATCACACTTTTCAAAACGTGTTTTTCAGCCCGAAATAAACACGTTTTTTCAGGCAACTGAATCTCCTTGTAACAGCAAGCTTCAGAAGTGCCCACACACTCAGCCCTTAACCCCAGTGTACAGAAAGTGTCAAAACGTGTTTTTCAGCAGAAATAAACATGTTTCTGCAAGTTTGGTCAACCCCATGTAAGTTATGGGGCAGTAACATCACACTTTTCAAAACGTGTTTTTCAGCCCGAAATAAACGCGTTTTTTCAGACAACTGAATCTCCTTGTAACAGCAAGCTTCAGAAGAGCCCACACACTCAGCCCTTAACCCCAGTGTACAGAAAGTGTCAAAACGTGTTTTTCAGCAGAAATAAACATGTTTCTGCAAGTTTGGTCAACCCCATGTAAGTTATGGGGCAGTAACATCACACTTTTCAAAACGTGTTTTTCAGCCCGAAATAAACGCGTTTTTTCAGGCAACTGAATCTACTTGTAACAGCAAGGCTCAGAAGTGCCCACACACTCAGCCCTTAACCCCAGTGTACAGAAAGTGTCAAAACATGTTTTTCAGCAGAAATAAACATGTTTCTGCAAGTTTGGTCAACCCCATGTAAGTTATGGGGCAGTAACATCACACTTTTCAAAACGTGTTTTTCAGCCCGAAATAAACGCGTTTTTTCAGACAACTGAATCTCCTTGTAACAGCAAGCTTCAGAAGAGCCCACACACTGAGCCCTTAACCCCAGTGTACAGAAAGTGTCAAAACGTGTTTTTCAGCAGAAATAAACATGTTTCTGCAAGTTTGGTCAACCCCATTTAAGTTATGGGGCAGTAACATCACACTTTTCAAAACGTGTTTTTCAGCCCGAAATAAACGCGTTTTTTCAGGCAACTGAATCTCCTTGTAACAGCAAGCTTCAGAAGAGCCCACACACTCAGCCCTTAACCCCAGTGTACAGAAAGTGTCAAAACGTGTTTTTCAGCAGAAATAAACATGTTTCTGCAAGTTTGGTCAACCCCATGTAAGTTATGGGGCAGTAACATCACACTTTTCAAAACGTGTTTTTCAGCCCGAAATAAACGCGTTTTTTCAGACAACTGAATCTCCTTGTAACAGCAAGCTTCAGAAGAGCCCACACACTCAGCCCTTAACCCCAGTGTACAGAAATTGTCAAAACATGTTTTTCAGCAGAAATAAACATGTTTCTGCAAGTTTGGTCAACCCCAGGTAAGTTATGGGGCAGTAACATCACACTTTTCAAAACGTGTTTTTCAGCCCGAAATAAACGCGTTTTTTCAGGCAACTGAATCTCCTTGTAACAGCAAGGCTCAGAAGTGCCCACACACTCAGCCCTTAACCCCAGTGTACAGAAAGTGTCAAAACATGATTTTCAGCAGAAATAAACATGTTTCTGCAAGTTTGGTCAACCCCATGTAAGTTATGGGGCAGTAACATCACACTTTTCAAAACGTGTTTTTCAGCCCGAAATAAACACGTTTTTTCAGGCAACTGAATCTCCTTGTAACAGCAAGCTTCAGAAGAGCCCACACACTCAGCCCTTAACCCCAGTGTACAGAAAGTGTCAAAACGTGTTTTTCAGCAGAAATAAACATGTTTCTGCAAGTTTGGTCAACCCCATGTAAGTTATGGGGCAGTAACATCACTCTTTTCAAAACGTGTTTTTCAGCCCGAAATAAACGCGTTTTTTCAGGCAACTGAATCTACTTGTAAAAGGAAGGCTCAGAAGTGCCCACACACTCAGCCCTTAACCCCAGTGTACAGAAAGTGTCAAAACATGTTTTTCAGCAGAAATAAACATGTTTCTGCAAGTTTGGTCAACCCCATGTAAGTTATGGGGCAGTAACATCACACTTTTCAAAACGTGTTTTTCAGCCCGAAATAAACACGTTTTTTCAGGCAACTGAATCTCCTTGTAACAGCAAGCTTCAGAAGAGCCCACACACTCAGCCCTTAACCCCAGTGTACAGAAAGTGTCAAAACGTGTTTTTCAGCAGAAATAAACATGTTTCTGCAAGTTTGGTCAACCCCATGTAAGTTATGGGGCAGTAACATCACACTTTTCAAAACGTGTTTTTCAGCCCGAAATAAACGCGTTTTTTCAGGCAACTGAATCTACTTGTAACAACAAGGCTCAGAAGTGCCCACACACTCAGCCCTTAACCCCAGTGTACAGAAAGTGTCAAAACATGTTTTTCAGCAGAAATAAACATGTTTCTGCAAGTTTGGTCAACCCCATGTAAGTTATGGGGCAGTAACATCACACTTTTCAAAACGTGTTTTTCAGCCCGAAATAAACACGTTTTTTCAGGCAACTGAATCTCCTTGTAACAGCAAGCTTCAGAAGTGCCCACACACTCAGCCCTTAACCCCAGTGTACAGAAAGTGTCAAAACGTGTTTTTCAGCAGAAATAAACATGTTTCTGCAAGTTTGGTCAACCCCATGTAAGTTATGGGGCAGTAACATCACACTTTTCAAAACGTGTTTTTCAGCCCGAAATAAACGCGTTTTTTCAGACAACTGAATCTCCTTGTAACAGCAAGCTTCAGAAGAGCCCACACACTCAGCCCTTAACCCCAGTGTACAGAAAGTGTCAAAACGTGTTTTTCAGCAGAAATAAACATGTTTCTGCAAGTTTGGTCAACCCCATGTAAGTTATGGGGCAGTAACATCACACTTTTCAAAACGTGTTTTTCAGCCCGAAATAAACGCGTTTTTTCAGGCAACTGAATCTACTTGTAACAGCAAGGCTCAGAAGTGCCCACACACTCAGCCCTTAACCCCAGTGTACAGAAAGTGTCAAAACATGTTTTTCAGCAGAAATAAACATGTTTCTGCAAGTTTGGTCAACCCCATGTAAGTTATGGGGCAGTAACATCACACTTTTCAAAACGTGTTTTTCAGCCCGAAATAAACGCGTTTTTTCAGACAACTGAATCTCCTTGTAACAGCAAGCTTCAGAAGAGCCCACACACTCAGCCCTTAACCCCAGTGTACAGAAAGTGTCAAAACGTGTTTTTCAGCAGAAATAAACATGTTTCTGCAAGTTTGGTCAACCCCATGTAAGTTATGGGGCAGTAACATCACACTTTTCAAAACGTGTTTTTCAGCCCGAAATAAACGCGTTTTTTCAGGCAACTGAATCTCCTTGTAACAGCAAGCTTCAGAAGAGCCCACACACTCAGCCCTTAACCCCAGTGTACAGAAAGTGTCAAAACGTGTTTTTCAGCAGAAATAAACATGTTTCTGCAAGTTTGGTCAACCCCATGTAAGTTATGGGGCAGTAACATCACACTTTTTAAAACGTGTTTTTCAGCCCGAAATAAACGCGTTTTTTCAGACAACTGAATCTCCTTGTAACAGCAAGCTTCAGAAGAGCCCACACACTCAGCCCTTAACCCCAGTGTACAGAAATTGTCAAAACATGTTTTTCAGCAGAAATAAACATGTTTCTGCAAGTTTGGTCAACCCCAGGTAAGTTATGGGGCAGTAACATCACACTTTTCAAAACGTGTTTTTCAGCCCGAAATAAACGCGTTTTTTCAGGCAACTGAATCTCCTTGTAACAGCAAGGCTCAGAAGTGCCCACACACTCAGCCCTTAACCCCAGTGTACAGAAAGTGTCAAAACATGATTTTCAGCAGAAATAAACATGTTTCTGCAAGTTTGGTCAACCCCATGTAAGTTATGGGGCAGTAACATCACACTTTTCAAAACGTGTTTTTCAGCCCGAAATAAACACGTTTTTTCAGGCAACTGAATCTCCTTGTAACAGCAAGCTTCAGAAGAGCCCACACACTCAGCCCTTAACCCCAGTGTACAGAAAGTGTCAAAACGTGTTTTTCAGCAGAAATAAACATGTTTCTGCAAGTTTGGTCAACCCCATGTAAGTTATGGGGCAGTAACATCACTCTTTTCAAAACGTGTTTTTCAGCCCGAAATAAACGCGTTTTTTCAGGCAACTGAATCTACTTGTAAAAGCAAGGCTCAGAAGTGCCCACACACTCAGCCCTTAACCCCAGTGTACAGAAAGTGTCAAAACATGTTTTTCAGCAGAAATAAACATGTTTCTGCAAGTTTGGTCAACCCCAGGTAAGTTATGGGGCAGTAACATCACACTTTTCAAAACGTGTTTTTCAGCCCGAAATAAACGCGTTTTTTCAGACAACTGAATCTCCTTGTAACAGCAAGCTTCAGAAGAGCCCACACACTCAGCCCTTAACCCCAGTGTACAGAAAGTGTCAAAACGTGTTTTTCAGCAGAAATAAACATGTTTCTGCAAGTTTGGTCAACCCCAGGTAAGTTATGGGGCAGTAACATCACACTTTTCAAAACGTGTTTTTCAGCCCGAAATAAACGCGTTTTTTCAGACAACTGAATCTCCTTGTAACAGCAAGCTTCAGAAGAGCCCACACACTCAGCCCTTAACCCCAGTGTACAGAAATTGTCAAAACATGTTTTTCAGCAGAAATAAACATGTTTCTGCAAGTTTGGTCAACCCCATGTAAGTTATGGGGCAGTAACATCACACTTTTCAAAACGTGTTTTTCAGCCCGAAATAAACGCGTTTTTTCAGGCAACTGAATCTACTTGTAACAGCAAGGCTCAGAAGTGCCCACACACTCAGCCCTTAACCCCAGTGTACAGAAAGTGTCAAAACATGTTTTTCAGCAGAAATAAACATGTTTCTGCAAGTTTGGTCAACCCCATGTAAGTTATGGGGCAGTAACATCACACTTTTCAAAACGTGTTTTTCAGCCCGAAATAAACGCGTTTTTTCAGACAACTGAATCTCCTTCTAACAGCAAGCTTCAGAAGAGCCCACACACTCAGCCCTTAACCCCAGTGTACAGAAAGTGTCAAAACGTGTTTTTCAGCAGAAATAAACATGTTTCTGCAAGTTTGGTCAACCCCATGTAAGTTATGGGGCAGTAACATCACACTTTTCAAAACGTGTTTTTCAGCCCGAAATAAACGCGTTTTTTCAGGCAACTGAATCTCCTTGTAACAGCAAGCTTCAGAAGAGCCCACACACTCAGCCCTTAACCCCAGTGTACAGAAAGTGTCAAAACGTGTTTTTCAGCAGAAATAAACATGTTTCTGCAAGTTTGGTCAACCCCATGTAAGTTATGGGGCAGTAACATCACTCTTTTCAAAACGTGTTTTTCAGCCCGAAATAAACGCGTTTTTTCAGGCAACTGAATCTACTTGTAAAAGCAAGGCTCAGAAGTGCCCACACACTCAGCCCTTAACCCCAGTGTACAGAAAGTGTCAAAACATGTTTTTCAGCAGAAATAAACATGTTTCTGCAAGTTTGGTCAACCCCAGGTAAGTTATGGGGCAGTAACATCACACTTTTCAAAACGTGTTTTTCAGCCCGAAATAAACGCGTTTTTTCAGGCAACTGAATCTCCTTGTAACAGCAAGGCTCAGAAGTGCCCACACACTCAGCCCTTAACCCCAGTGTACAGAAAGTGTCAAAACATGTTTTTCAGCAGAAATAAACATGTTTCTGCAAGTTTGGTCAACCCCATGTAAGTTATGGGGCAGTAACATCACACTTTTCAAAACGTGTTTTTCAGCCCGAAATAAACACGTTTTTTCAGGCAACTGAATCTCCTTGTAACAGCAAGCTTCAGAAGAGCCCACACACTCAGCCCTTAACCCCAGTGTACAGAAAGTGTCGAAACGTGTTTTTCAGCAGAAATAAACATGTTTCTGCAAGTTTGGTCAACCCCATGTAAGTTATGGGGCAGTAACATCACACTTTTCAAAACGTGTTTTTCAGCCCGAAATAAACGCGTTTTTTCAGGCAACTGAATCTACTTGTAACAACAAGGCTCAGAAGTGCCCACACACTCAGCCCTTAACCCCAGTGTACAGAAAGTGTCAAAACATGTTTTTCAGCAGAAATAAACATGTTTCTGCAAGTTTGGTCAACCCCATGTAAGTTATGGGGCAGTAACATCACACTTTTCAAAACGTGTTTTTCAGCCCGAAATAAACACGTTTTTTCAGGCAACTGAATCTCCTTGTAACAGCAAGCTTCAGAAGAGCCCACACACTCAGCCCTTAACCCCAGTGTACAGAAAGTGTCAAAACGTGTTTTTCAGCAGAAATAAACATGTTTCTGCAAGTTTGGTCAACCCCATGTAAGTTATGGGGCAGTAACATCACTCTTTTCAAAACGTGTTTTTCAGCCCGAAATAAACGCGTTTTTTCAGGCAACTGAATCTACTTGTAAAAGCAAGGCTCAGAAGTGCCCACACACTCAGCCCTAAACCCCAGTGTACAGAAAGTGTCAAAACGTGTTTTTCAGCAGAAATAAACATGTTTCTGCAAGTTTGGTTAACCCCATGTAAGTTATGGGGCAGTAACATCACATTTTTCAAAACGTGTTTTCAGCCCGAAATAAACGCGTTTTTTCAGACAACTGAATCTCCTTGTAACAGCAAGGCTCAGAAGAGCCCACACACTCAGCCCTTAACCCCAGTGTACAGAAAGTGTCAAAACGTGTTTTTCTGCAGAAATAAACATGTTTCTGCAAGTTTGGTCAACCCCATGTAAGTTATGGGGCAGTAACATCACACTTTTCAAAACGTGTTTTTCAGCCCGAAATAAACACGTTTTTTCAGGCAACTGAATCTCCTTGTAACAGCAAGCTTCAGAAGAGCCCACACACTCAGCCCTTAACCCCAGTGTACAGAAAGTGTCAAAACATGTTTTTCAGCAGAAATAAACATGTTTCTGCAAGTTTGGTCAACCCCATGTAAGTTATGGGGCAGTAACATCACACTTTTCAAAACGTGTTTTTCAGCCCGAAATAAACACGTTTTTTCAGGCAACTGAATCTCCTTGTAACAGCAAGCTTCAGAAGTGCCCACACACTCAGCCCTTAACCCCAGTGTACAGAAAGTGTCAAAACGTGTTTTTCAGCAGAAATAAACATGTTTCTGCAAGTTTGGTCAACCCCATGTAAGTTATGGGGCAGTAACATCACACTTTTCAAAACGTGTTTTTCAGCCCGAAATAAACGCGTTTTTTCAGACAACTGAATCTCCTTGTAACAGCAAGCTTCAGAAGAGCCCACACACTCAGCCCTTAACCCCAGTGTACAGAAAGTGTCAAAACGTGTTTTTCAGCAGAAATAAACATGTTTCTGCAAGTTTGGTCAACCCCATGTAAGTTATGGGGCAGTAACATCACACTTTTCAAAACGTGTTTTTCAGCCCGAAATAAACACGTTTTTTCAGGCAACTGAATCTCCTTGTAACAGCAAGGCTCAGAAGTGCCCACACACTCAGCCCTTAACCCCAGTGTACAGAAAGTGTCAAAACATGTTTTTCAGCAGAAATAAACATGTTTCTGCAAGTTTGGTCAACCCCAGGTAAGTTATGGGGCAGTAACATCACACTTTTCAAAACGTGTTTTTCAGCCCGAAATAAACGCGTTTTTTCAGGCAACTGAATCTCCTTGTAACAGCAAGGCTCAGAAGTGCCCACACACTCAGCCCTTAACCCCAGTGTACAGAAAGTGTCAAAACATGATTTTCAGCAGAAATAAACATGTTTCTGCAAGTTTGGTCAACCCCATGTAAGTTATGGGGCAGTAACATCACACTTTTCAAAACGTGTTTTTCAGCCCGAAATAAACACGTTTTTTCAGGCAACTGAATCTCCTTGTAACAGCAAGCTTCAGAAGAGCCCACACACTCAGCCCTTAACCCCAGTGTACAGAAAGTGTCAAAACGTGTTTTTCAGCAGAAATAAACATGTTTCTGCAAGTTTGGTCAACCCCATGTAAGTTATGGGGCAGTAACATCACTCTTTTCAAAACGTGTTTTTCAGCCCGAAATAAACGCGTTTTTTCAGGCAACTGAATCTACTTGTAAAAGCAAGGCTCAGAAGTGCCCACACACTCAGCCCTTAACCCCAGTGTACAGAAAGTGTCAAAACATGTTTTTCAGCAGAAATAAACATGTTTCTGCAAGTTTGGTCAACCCCATGTAAGTTATGGGGCAGTAACATCACACTTTTCAAAACGTGTTTTTCAGCCCGAAATAAACGCGTTTTTTCAGGCAACTGAATCTACTTGTAACAACAAGGCTCAGAAGTGCCCACACACTCAGCCCTTAACCCCAGTGTACAGAAAGTGTCAAAACATGTTTTTCAGCAGAAATAAACATGTTTCTGCAAGTTTGGTCAACCCCATGTAAGTTATGGGGCAGTAACATCACACTTTTCAAAACGTGTTTTTCAGCCCGAAATAAACGCGTTTTTTCAGACAACTGAATCTCCTTGTAACAGCAAGCTTCAGAAGAGCCCACACACTCAGCCCTTAACCCCAGTGTACAGAAAGTGTCAAAACGTGTTTTTCAGCAGAAATAAACATGTTTCTGCAAGTTTGGTCAACCCCATGTAAGTTATGGGGCAGTAACATCACACTTTTCAAAACGTGTTTTTCAGCCCGAAATAAACGCGTTTTTTCAGGCAACTGAATCTACTTGTAACAGCAAGGCTCAGAAGTGCCCACACACTCAGCCCTTAACCCCAGTGTACAGAAAGTGTCAAAACATGTTTTTCAGCAGAAATAAACATGTTTCTGCAAGTTTGGTCAACCCCATGTAAGTTATGGGGCAGTAACATCACACTTTTCAAAACGTGTTTTTCAGCCCGAAATAAACGCGTTTTTTCAGACAACTGAATCTCCTTGTAACAGCAAGCTTCAGAAGAGCCCACACACTGAGCCCTTAACCCCAGTGTACAGAAAGTGTCAAAACGTGTTTTTCAGCAGAAATAAACATGTTTCTGCAAGTTTGGTCAACCCCATTTAAGTTATGGGGCAGTAACATCACACTTTTCAAAACGTGTTTTTCAGCCCGAAATAAACGCGTTTTTTCAGGCAACTGAATCTCCTTGTAACAGCAAGCTTCAGAAGAGCCCACACACTCAGCCCTTAACCCCAGTGTACAGAAAGTGTCAAAACGTGTTTTTCAGCAGAAATAAACATGTTTCTGCAAGTTTGGTCAACCCCATGTAAGTTATGGGGCAGTAACATCACACTTTTCAAAACGTGTTTTTCAGCCCGAAATAAACGCGTTTTTTCAGACAACTGAATCTCCTTGTAACAGCAAGCTTCAGAAGAGCCCACACACTCAGCCCTTAACCCCAGTGTACAGAAATTGTCAAAACATGTTTTTCAGCAGAAATAAACATGTTTCTGCAAGTTTGGTCAACCCCAGGTAAGTTATGGGGCAGTAACATCACACTTTTCAAAACGTGTTTTTCAGCCCGAAATAAACGCGTTTTTTCAGGCAACTGAATCTCCTTGTAACAGCAAGGCTCAGAAGTGCCCACACACTCAGCCCTTAACCCCAGTGTACAGAAAGTGTCAAAACATGATTTTCAGCAGAAATAAACATGTTTCTGCAAGTTTGGTCAACCCCATGTAAGTTATGGGGCAGTAACATCACACTTTTCAAAACGTGTTTTTCAGCCCGAAATAAACACGTTTTTTCAGGCAACTGAATCTCCTTGTAACAGCAAGCTTCAGAAGAGCCCACACACTCAGCCCTTAACCCCAGTGTACAGAAAGTGTCAAAACGTGTTTTTCAGCAGAAATAAACATGTTTCTGCAAGTTTGGTCAACCCCATGTAAGTTATGGGGCAGTAACATCACTCTTTTCAAAACGTGTTTTTCAGCCCGAAATAAACGCGTTTTTTCAGGCAACTGAATCTACTTGTAAAAGCAAGGCTCAGAAGTGCCCACACACTCAGCCCTTAACCCCAGTGTACAGAAAGTGTCAAAACATGTTTTTCAGCAGAAATAAACATGTTTCTGCAAGTTTGGTCAACCCCAGGTAAGTTATGGGGCAGTAACATCACACTTTTCAAAACGTGTTTTTCAGCCCGAAATAAACGCGTTTTTTCAGACAACTGAATCTCCTTGTAACAGCAAGCTTCAGAAGAGCCCACACACTCAGCCCTTAACCCCAGTGTACAGAAAGTGTCAAAACGTGTTTTTCAGCAGAAATAAACATGTTTCTGCAAGTTTGGTCAACCCCATGTAAGTTATGGGGCAGTAACATCACACTTTTCAAAACGTGTTTTTCAGCCCGAAATAAACGCGTTTTTTCAGACAACTGAATCTCCTTGTAACAGCAAGCTTCAGAAGAGCCCACACACTCAGCCCTTAACCCCAGTGTACAGAAATTGTCAAAACATGTTTTTCAGCAGAAATAAACATGTTTCTGCAAGTTTGGTCAACCCCATGTAAGTTATGGGGCAGTAACATCACACTTTTCAAAACGTGTTTTTCAGCCCGAAATAAACGCGTTTTTTCAGGCAACTGAATCTACTTGTAACAGCAAGGCTCAGAAGTGCCCACACACTCAGCCCTTAACCCCAGTGTACAGAAAGTGTCAAAACATGTTTTTCAGCAGAAATAAACATGTTTCTGCAAGTTTGGTCAACCCCATGTAAGTTATGGGGCAGTAACATCACACTTTTCAAAACGTGTTTTTCAGCCCGAAATAAACGCGTTTTTTCAGACAACTGAATCTCCTTCTAACAGCAAGCTTCAGAAGAGCCCACACACTCAGCCCTTAACCCCAGTGTACAGAAAGTGTCAAAACGTGTTTTTCAGCAGAAATAAACATGTTTCTGCAAGTTTGGTCAACCCCATGTAAGTTATGGGGCAGTAACATCACACTTTTCAAAACGTGTTTTTCAGCCCGAAATAAACGCGTTTTTTCAGGCAACTGAATCTCCTTGTAACAGCAAGCTTCAGAAGAGCCCACACACTCAGCCCTTAACCCCAGTGTACAGAAAGTGTCAAAACGTGTTTTTCAGCAGAAATAAACATGTTTCTGCAAGTTTGGTCAACCCCATGTAAGTTATGGGGCAGTAACATCACTCTTTTCAAAACGTGTTTTTCAGCCCGAAATAAACGCGTTTTTTCAGGCAACTGAATCTACTTGTAAAAGCAAGGCTCAGAAGTGCCCACACACTCAGCCCTTAACCCCAGTGTACAGAAAGTGTCAAAACATGTTTTTCAGCAGAAATAAACATGTTTCTGCAAGTTTGGTCAACCCCAGGTAAGTTATGGGGCAGTAACATCACACTTTTCAAAACGTGTTTTTCAGCCCGAAATAAACGCGTTTTTTCAGGCAACTGAATCTCCTTGTAACAGCAAGGCTCAGAAGTGCCCACACACTCAGCCCTTAACCCCAGTGTACAGAAAGTGTCAAAACATGTTTTTCAGCAGAAATAAACATGTTTCTGCAAGTTTGGTCAACCCCATGTAAGTTATGGGGCAGTAACATCACACTTTTCAAAACGTGTTTTTCAGCCCGAAATAAACACGTTTTTTCAGGCAACTGAATCTCCTTGTAACAGCAAGCTTCAGAAGAGCCCACACACTCAGCCCTTAACCCCAGTGTACAGAAAGTGTCAAAACGTGTTTTTCAGCAGAAATAAACATGTTTCTGCAAGTTTGGTCAACCCCATGTAAGTTATGGGGCAGTAACATCACACTTTTCAAAACGTGTTTTTCAGCCCGAAATAAACGCGTTTTTTCAGGCAACTGAATCTACTTGTAACAACAAGGCTCAGAAGTGCCCACACACTCAGCCCTTAACCCCAGTGTACAGAAAGTGTCAAAACATGTTTTTCAGCAGAAATAAACATGTTTCTGCAAGTTTGGTCAACCCCATGTAAGTTATGGGGCAGTAACATCACACTTTTCAAAACGTGTTTTTCAGCCCGAAATAAACACGTTTTTTCAGGCAACTGAATCTCCTTGTAACAGCAAGCTTCAGAAGAGCCCACACACTCAGCCCTTAACCCCAGTGTACAGAAAGTGTCAAAACGTGTTTTTCAGCAGAAATAAACATGTTTCTGCAAGTTTGGTCAACCCCATGTAAGTTATGGGGCAGTAACATCACTCTTTTCAAAACGTGTTTTTCAGCCCGAAATAAACGCGTTTTTTCAGGCAACTGAATCTACTTGTAAAAGCAAGGCTCAGAAGTGCCCACACACTCAGCCCTAAACCCCAGTGTACAGAAAGTGTCAAAACGTGTTTTTCAGCAGAAATAAACATGTTTCTGCAAGTTTGGTCAACCCCATGTAAGTTATGGGGCAGTAACATCACACTTTTCAAAACGTGTTTTTCAGCCCGAAATAAACACGTTTTTTCAGGCAACTGAATCTCCTTGTAACAGCAAGCTTCAGAAGAGCCCACACACTCAGCCCTTAACCCCAGTGTACAGAAAGTGTCAAAACATGTTTTTCAGCAGAAATAAACATGTTTCTGCAAGTTTGGTCAACCCCATGTAAGTTATGGGGCAGTAACATCACACTTTTCAAAACGTGTTTTTCAGCCCGAAATAAACACGTTTTTTCAGGCAACTGAATCTCCTTGTAACAGCAAGCTTCAGAAGTGCCCACACACTCAGCCCTTAACCCCAGTGTACAGAAAGTGTCAAAACGTGTTTTTCAGCAGAAATAAACATGTTTCTGCAAGTTTGGTCAACCCCATGTAAGTTATGGGGCAGTAACATCACACTTTTCAAAACGTGTTTTTCAGCCCGAAATAAACGCGTTTTTTCAGACAACTGAATCTCCTTGTAACAGCAAGCTTCAGAAGAGCCCACACACTCAGCCCTTAACCCCAGTGTACAGAAAGTGTCAAAACGTGTTTTTCAGCAGAAATAAACATGTTTCTGCAAGTTTGGTCAACCCCATGTAAGTTATGGGGCAGTAACATCACACTTTTCAAAACGTGTTTTTCAGCCCGAAATAAACACGTTTTTTCAGGCAACTGAATCTCCTTGTAACAGCAAGGCTCAGAAGTGCCCACACACTCAGCCCTTAACCCCAGTGTACAGAAAGTGTCAAAACATGTTTTTCAGCAGAAATAAACATGTTTCTGCAATTTTGGTCAACCCCAGGTAAGTTATGGGGCAGTAACATCACACTTTTCAAAACGTGTTTTTCAGCCCGAAATAAACGCGTTTTTTCAGGCAACTGAATCTCCTTGTAACAGCAAGGCTCAGAAGTGCCCACACACTCAGCCCTTAACCCCAGTGTACAGAAAGTGTCAAAACATGATTTTCAGCAGAAATAAACATGTTTCTGCAAGTTTGGTCAACCCCATGTAAGTTATGGGGCAGTAACATCACATTTTTCAAAACGTGTTTTTCAGCCCGAAATAAACGCGTTTTTTCAGGCAACTGAATCTCCTTGTAACAGCAAGCTTCAGAAGAGCCCACACACTCAGCCCTTAACCCCAGTGTACAGAAAGTGTCAAAACGTGTTTTTCAGCAGAAATAAACATGTTTCTGCAAGTTTGGTCAACCCCATGTAAGTTATGGGGCAGTAACATCACACTTTTCAAAACGTGTTTTTCAGCCCGAAATAAACGCGTTTTTTCAGGCAACTGAATCTACTTGTAACAACAAGGCTCAGAAGTGCCCACACACTCAGCCCTTAACCCCAGTGTACAGAAAGTGTCAAAACGTGTTTTTCAGCAGAAATAAACATGTTTCTGCAAGTTTGGTCAACCCCATGTAAGTTATGGGGCAGTAACATCACACTTTTCAAAACGTGTTTTTCAGCCCGAAATAAACGCGTTTTTTCAGACAACTGAATCTCCTTGTAAAAGCAAGGCTCAGAAGTGCCCACACACTCAGCCCTTAACCCCAGTGTACAGAAAGTGTCAAAACGTGTTTTTCAGCAGAAATAAACATGTTTCTGCAAGTTTGGTCAACCCCATGTAAGTTATGGGGCAGTAACATCACACTTTTCAAAACGTGTTTTTCAGCCCGAAATAAACACGTTTTTTCAGGCAACTGAATCTCCTTGTAACAGCAAGCTTCAGAAGAGCCCACACACTCAGCCCTTAACCCCAGTGTACAGAAAGTGTCAAAACGTGTTTTTCAGCAGAAATAAACATGTTTCTGCAAGTTTGGTCAACCCCATGTAAGTTATGGGGCAGTAACATCACTCTTTTCAAAACGTGTTTTTCAGCCCGAAATAAACGCGTTTTTTCAGGCAACTGAATCTACTTGTAAAAGCAAGGCTCAGAAGTGCCCACACACTCACCCCTTAACCCCAGTGTACAGAAAGTGTCAAAACGTGTTTTTCAGCAGAAATAAACATGTTTCTGCAAGTTTGGTCAACCCCATGTAAGTTATGGGGCAGTAACATCACATTTTTCAAAACGTGTTTTTCAGCCCGAAATAAACGCGTTTTTTCAGACAACTGAATCTCCTTGTAACAGCAAGGCTCAGAAGAGCCCACACACTCAGCCCTTAACCCCAGTGTACAGAAAGTGTCAAAACGTGTTTTTCAGCAGAAATAAACATGTTTCTGCAAGTTTGGTCAACCCCATGTAAGTTATGGGGCAGTAACATCACACTTTTCAAAACGTGTTTTTCAGCCCGAAATAAACGCGTTTTTTCAGGCAACTGAATCTACTTGTAACAACAAGGCTCAGAAGTGCCCACACACTCAGCCCTTAACCCCAGTGTACAGAAAGTGTCAAAACATGTTTTTCAGCAGAAATAAACATGTTTCTGCAAGTTTGGTCAACCCCATGTAAGTTATGGGGTAGTAACATCACACTTTTCAAAACGTGTTTTTCAGCCCGAAATAAACGCGTTTTTTCAGACAACTGAATCTACTTGTAAAAGCAAGGCTCAGAAGTGCCCACACACTCAGCCCTTAACCCCAGTGTACAGAAACTGTCAAAACATGTTTTTCAGCAGAAATAAACATGTTTCTGCAAGTTTGGTCAACCCCATGTAAGTTATGGGGTAGTAACATCACACTTTTCAAAACGTGTTTTTCAGCCCGAAATAAACACGTTTTTTTCGGGCTGAAAAAACGTAACAGCAAGCTTCAGAAGAGCCCACACACTCAGCCCTTAACCCCAGTGTACAGAAAGTGTCAAAACGTGTTTTTCAGCAGAAATAAACATGTTTCTGCAAGTTTGGTCAACCCCATGTAAGTTATGGGGCAGTAACATCACACTTTTCAAAACGTGTTTTTCAGCCCGAAATAAACGCGTTTTTTCAGACAACTGAATCTCCTTGTAACAGCAAGCTTCAGAAGAGCCCACACACTCAGCCCTTAACCCCAGTGTACAGAAAGTGTCAAAACGTGTTTTTCAGCAGAAATAAACATGTTTCTGCAAGTTTGGTCAACCCCATGTAAGTTATGGGGCAGTAACATCACACTTTTCAAAACGTGTTTTTCAGCCCGAAATAAACGCGTTTTTTCAGACAACTGAATCTCCTTGTAAAAGCAAGGCTCAGAAGTGCCCACACACTCAGCCCTTAACCCCAGTGTACAGAAAGTGTCAAAACGTGTTTTTCAGCAGAAATAAACATGTTTCTGCAAGTTTGGTCAACCCCATGTAAGTTATGGGGCAGTAACATCACACTTTTCAAAACGTGTTTTTCAGCCCGAAATAAACGCGTTTTTTCAGGCAACTGAATCTACTTGTAACAACAAGGCTCAGAAGTGCCCACACACTCAGCCCTTAACCCCAGTGTACAGAAAGTGTCAAAACGTGTTTTTCAGCAGAAATAAACATGTTTCTGCAAGTTTGGTCAACCCCATGTAAGTTATGGGGCAGTAACATCACACTTTTCAAAACGTGTTTTTCAGCCCGAAATAAACACGTTTTTTCAGGCAACTGAATCTCCTTGTAACAGCAAGCTTCAGAAGAGCCCACACACTCAGCCCTTAACCCCAGTGTACAGAAAGTGTCAAAACGTGTTTTTCAGCAGAAATAAACATGTTTCTGCAAGTTTGGTCAACCCCATGTAAGTTATGGGGCAGTAACATCACACTTCTCAAAACGTGTTTTTCAGCCCGAAATAAACGCGTTTTTTCAGGCAACTGAATCTCCTTGTAACAGCAAGGCTCAGAAGTGCCCACACACTCAGCCCTTAACCCCAGTGTACAAAAAAGTGTCAAAACATGATTTTCAGCAGAAATAAACATGTTTCTGCAAGTTTGGTCAACCCCATGTAAGTTATGGGGCAGTAACATCACACTTTTCAAAACGTGTTTTTCAGCCCGAAATAAACACGTTTTTTCAGGCAACTGAATCTCCTTGTAACAGCAAGCTTCAGAAGAGCCCACACACTCAGCCCTTAACCCCAGTGTACAGAAAGTGTCAAAACGTGTTTTTCAGCAGAAATAAACATGTTTCTGCAAGTTTGGTCAACCCCATGTAAGTTATGGGGCAGTAACATCACACTTTTCAAAACGTGTTTTTCAGCACGAAATAAACGCGTTTTTTCAGGCAACTGAATCTCCTTGTAACAGCAAGCTTCAGAAGAGCCCACACACTCAGCCCTTAACCCCAGTGTACAGAAAGTGTCAAAACGTGTTTTTCAGCAGAAATAAACATGTTTCTGCAAGTTTGGTCAACCCCATGTAAGTTATGGGGCAGTAACATCACACTTTTCAAAACGTGTTTTTCAGCCCGAAATAAACGCGTTTTTTCAGGCAACTGAATCTACTTGTAACAACAAGGCTCAGAAGTGCCCACACACTCAGCCCTTAACCCCAGTGTACAGAAAGTGTCAAAACGTGTTTTTCAGCAGAAATAAACATGTTTCTGCAAGTTTGGTCAACCCCATGTAAGTTATGGGGCAGTAACATCACACTTTTCAAAACGTGTTTTTCAGCCCGAAATAAACACGTTTTTTCAGGCAACTGAATCTCCTTGTAACAGCAAGCTTCAGAAGAGCCCACACACTCAGCCCTTAACCCCAGTGTACAGAAAGTGTCAAAACGTGTTTTTCAGCAGAAATAAACATGTTTCTGCAAGTTTGGTCAACCCCATGTAAGTTATGGGGCAGTAACATCACACTTTTCAAAACGTGTTTTTCAGCCCGAAATAAACACGTTTTTTCAGGCAACTGAATCTCCTTGTAACAGCAAGCTTCAGAAGAGCCCACACACTCAGCCCTTAACCCCAGTGTACAGAAAGTGTCAAAACGTGTTTTTCAGCAGAAATAAACATGTTTCTGCAAGTTTGGTCAACCCCATGTAAGTTATGGGGCAGTAACATCACACTTTTCAAAACGTGTTTTTCAGCCCGAAATAAACACGTTTTTTCAGGCAACTGAATCTCCTTGTAACAGCAAGCTTCAGAAGAGCCCACACACTCAGCCCTTAACCCCAGTGTACAGAAATTGTCAAAACATGTTTTTCAGCAGAAATAAACATGTTTCTGCAAGTTTGGTCAACCCCAGGTAAGTTATGGGGCAGTAACATCACACTTTTCAAAACGTGTTTTTCAGCCCGAAATAAACGCGTTTTTTCAGGCAACTGAATCTCCTTGTAACAGCAAGCTTCAGAAGAGCCCACACACTCAGCCCTTAACCCCAGTGTACAGAAAGTGTCAAAACGTGTTTTTCAGCAGAAATAAACATGTTTCTGCAAGTTTGGTCAACCCCATGTAAGTTATGGGGCAGTAACATCACACTTTTCAAAACGTGTTTTTCAGCCCGAAATAAACGCGTTTTTTCAGACAACTGAATCTCCTTGTAAAAGCAAGGCTCAGAAGTGCCCACACACTCAGCCCTTAACCCCAGTGTACAGAAAGTGTCAAAACGTGTTTTTCAGCAGAAATAAACATGTTTCTGCAAGTTTGGTCAACCCCATGTAAGTTATGGGGCAGTAACATCACTCTTTTCAAAACGTGTTTTTCAGCCCGAAATAAACGCGTTTTTTCAGGCAACTGAATCTACTTGTAAAAGCAAGGCTCAGAAGTGCCCACACACTCAGCCCTTAACCCCAGTGTACAGAAAGTGTCAAAACATGTTTTTCAGCAGAAATAAACATGTTTCTGCAAGTTTGGTCAACCCCATGTAAGTTATGGGGTAGTAACATCACACTTTTCAAAACGTGTTTTTCAGCCCGAAATAAACACGTTTTTTCAGGCAACTGAATCTCCTTGTAACAGCAAGCTTCAGAAGAGCCCACACACTCAGCCCTTAACCCCAGTGTACAGAAAGTGTCAAAACGTGTTTTTCAGCAGAAATAAACATGTTTCTGCAAGTTTGGTCAACCCCATGTAAGTTATGGGGCAGTAACATCACACTTTTCAAAACGTGTTTTTCAGCCCGAAATAAACGCGTTTTTTCAGACAACTGAATCTCCTTGTAACAGCAAGCTTCAGAAGAGCCCACACACTCAGCCCTTAACCCCAGTGTACAGAAAGTGTCAAAACATGTTTTTCAGCAGAAATAAACATGTTTCTGCAAGTTTGGTCAACCCCAGGTAAGTTATGGGGCAGTAACATCACACTTTTCAAAACGTGTTTTTCAGCCCGAAATAAAGCGTTTTTTCAGGCAACTGAATCTCCTTGTAACAGCAAGGCTCAGAAGTGCCCACACACTCAGCCCTTAACCCCAGTGTACAGAAAGTGTCAAAACATGATTTTCAGCAGAAATAAACATGTTTCTGCAAGTTTGGTCAACCCCATGTAAGTTATGGGGCAGTAACATCACACTTTTCAAAACGTGTTTTTCAGCCCGAAATAAACACGTTTTTTCAGGCAACTGAATCTCCTTGTAACAGCAAGCTTCAGAAGAGCCCACACACTCAGCCCTTAACCCCAGTGTACAGAAAGTGTCAAAACATGTTTTTCAGCAGAAATAAACATGTTTCTGCAAGTTTGGTCAACCCCATGTAAGTTATGGGGCAGTAACATCACACTTTTCAAAACGTGTTTTTCAGCCCGAAATAAACACGTTTTTTCAGGCAACTGAATCTCCTTGTAACAGCAAGCTTCAGAAGAGCCCACACACTCAGCCCTTAACCCCAGTGTACAGAAAGTGTCAAAACGTGTTTTTCAGCAGAAATAAACATGTTTCTGCAAGTTTGGTCAACCCCATGTAAGTTATGGGGCAGTAACATCACACTTTTCAAAACGTGTTTTTCAGCCCGAAATAAACACGTTTTTTCAGGCAACTGAATCTCCTTGTAACAGCAAGCTTCAGAAGAGCCCACACACTCAGCCCTTAACCCCAGTGTACAGAAAGTGTCAAAACGTGTTTTTCAGCAGAAATAAACATGTTTCTGCAAGTTTGGTCAACCCCATGTAAGTTATGGGGCAGTAACATCACACTTCTCAAAACGTGTTTTTCAGCCCGAAATAAACGCGTTTTTTCAGGCAACTGAATCTCCTTGTAACAGCAAGGCTCAGAAGTGCCCACACACTCAGCCCTTAACCCCAGTGTACAAAAAAGTGTCAAAACATGATTTTCAGCAGAAATAAACATGTTTCTGCAAGTTTGGTCAACCCCATGTAAGTTATGGGGCAGTAACATCACACTTTTCAAAACGTGTTTTTCAGCCCGAAATAAACACGTTTTTTCAGGCAACTGAATCTCCTTGTAACAGCAAGCTTCAGAAGAGCCCACACACTCAGCCCTTAACCCCAGTGTACAGAAAGTGTCAAAACGTGTTTTTCAGCAGAAATAAACATGTTTCTGCAAGTTTGGTCAACCCCATGTAAGTTATGGGGCAGTAACATCACACTTTTCAAAACGTGTTTTTCAGCACGAAATAAACGCGTTTTTTCAGGCAACTGAATCTCCTTGTAACAGCAAGCTTCAGAAGAGCCCACACACTCAGCCCTTAACCCCAGTGTACAGAAAGTGTCAAAACGTGTTTTTCAGCAGAAATAAACATGTTTCTGCAAGTTTGGTCAACCCCATGTAAGTTATGGGGCAGTAACATCACACTTTTCAAAACGTGTTTTTCAGCCCGAAATAAACGCGTTTTTTCAGGCAACTGAATCTACTTGTAACAACAAGGCTCAGAAGTGCCCACACACTCAGCCCTTAACCCCAGTGTACAGAAAGTGTCAAAACGTGTTTTTCAGCAGAAATAAACATGTTTCTGCAAGTTTGGTCAACCCCATGTAAGTTATGGGGCAGTAACATCACACTTTTCAAAACGTGTTTTTCAGCCCGAAATAAACGCGTTTTTTCAGACAACTGAATCTCCTTGTAACAGCAAGCTTCAGAAGAGCCCACACACTCAGCCCTTAACCCCAGTGTACAGAAAGTGTCAAAACATGTTTTTCAGCAGAAATAAACATGTTTCTGCAAGTTTGGTCAACCCCAGGTAAGTTATGGGGCAGTAACATCACACTTTTCAAAACGTGTTTTTCAGCCCGAAATAAACGCGTTTTTTCAGGCAACTGAATCTACTTGTAACAACAAGGCTCAGAAGTGCCCACACACTCAGCCCTTAACCCCAGTGTACAGAAAGTGTCAAAACATGTTTTTCAGCAGAAATAAACATGTTTCTGCAAGTTTGGTCAACCCCATGTAAGTTATGGGGCAGTAACATCACACTTTTCAAAACGTGTTTTTCAGCCCGAAATAAACACGTTTTTTCAGGCAACTGAATCTCCTTGTAACAGCAAGCTTCAGAAGAGCCCACACACTCAGCCCTTAACCCCAGTGTACAGAAAGTGTCAAAACATGTTTTTCAGCAGAAATAAACATGTTTCTGCAAGTTTGGTCAACCCCATGTAAGTTATGGGGCAGTAACATCACTCTTTTCAAAACGTGTTTTTCAGCCCGAAATAAACGCGTTTTTTCAAGCAACTGAATCTACTTGTAAAAGCAAGGCTCAGAAGTGCCCACACACTCAGCCCTTAACCCCAGTGTACAGAAAGTGTCAAAACATGTTTTTCAGCAGAAATAAACATGTTTCTGCAAGTTTGGTCAACCCCATGTAAGTTATGGGGCAGTAACATCACACTTTTCAAAACGTGTTTTTCAGCCCGAAATAAACACGTTTTTTCAGGCAACTGAATCTCCTTGTAACAGCAAGCTTCAGAAGAGCCCACACACTCAGCCCTTAACCCCAGTGTACAGAAAGTGTCAAAACGTGTTTTTCAGCAGAAATAAACATGTTTCTGCAAGTTTGGTCAACCCCATGTAAGTTATGGGGCAGTAACATCACACTTTTCAAAACGTGTTTTTCAGCCCGAAATAAACGCGTTTTTTCAGGCAACTGAATCTACTTGTAACAACAAGGCTCAGAAGTGCCCACACACTCAGCCCTTAACCCCAGTGTACAGAAAGTGTCAAAACATGTTTTTCAGCAGAAATAAACATGTTTCTGCAAGTTTGGTCAACCCCATGTAAGTTATGGGGCAGTAACATCACACTTTTCAAAACGTGTTTTTCAGCCCGAAATAAACACGTTTTTTCAGGCAACTGAATCTCCTTGTAACAGCAAGCTTCAGAAGTGCCCACACACTCAGCCCTTAACCCCAGTGTACAGAAAGTGTCAAAACGTGTTTTTCAGCAGAAATAAACATGTTTCTGCAAGTTTGGTCAACCCCATGTAAGTTATGGGGCAGTAACATCACACTTTTCAAAACGTGTTTTTCAGCCCGAAATAAACGCGTTTTTTCAGGCAACTGAATCTACTTGTAACAACAAGGCTCAGAAGTGCCCACACACTCAGCCCTTAACCCCAGTGTACAGAAATTGTCAAAACATGTTTTTCAGCAGAAATAAACATGTTTCTGCAAGTTTGGTCAACCCCATGTAAGTTATGGGGCAGTAACATCACACTTTTCAAAACGTGTTTTTCAGGCGAAATAAACACGTTTTTTCAGGCAACTGAATCTCCTTGTAACAGCAAGCTTCAGAAGAGCCCACACACTCAGCCCTTAACCCCAGTGTACAGAAATTGTCAAAACATGTTTTTCAGCAGAAATAAACATGTTTCTGCAAGTTTGGTCAACCCCAGGTAAGTTATGGGGCAGTAACATCACACTTTTCAAAACGTGTTTTTCAGCCCGAAATAAACGCGTTTTTTCAGGCAACTGAATCTCCTTGTAACAGCAAGGCTCAGAAGTGCCCACACACTCAGCCCTTAACCCCAGTGTACAGAAAGTGTCAAAACATGATTTTCAGCAGAAATAAACATGTTTCTGCAAGTTTGGTCAACCCCATGTAAGTTATGGGGCAGTAACATCACACTTTTCAAAACGTGTTTTTCAGCCCGAAATAAACACGTTTTTTCAGGCAACTGAATCTCCTTGTAACAGCAAGCTTCAGAAGAGCCCACACACTCAGCCCTTAACCCCAGTGTACAGAAAGTGTCAAAACGTGTTTTTCAGCAGAAATAAACATGTTTCTGCAAGTTTGGTCAACCCCATGTAAGTTATGGGGCAGTAACATCACTCTTTTCAAAACGTGTTTTTCAGCCCGAAATAAACGCGTTTTTTCAGGCAACTGAATCTACTTGTAAAAGCAAGGCTCAGAAGTGCCCACACACTCAGCCCTTAACCCCAGTGTACAGAAAGTGTCAAAACATGTTTTTCAGCAGAAATAAACATGTTTCTGCAAGTTTGGTCAACCCCATGTAAGTTATGGGGCAATAACATCACACTTTTCAAAACGTGTTTTTCAGCCCGAAATAAACACGTTTTTTCAGGCAACTGAATCTCCTTGTAACAGCAAGCTTCAGAAGAGCCCACACACTCAGCCCTTAACCCCAGTGTACAGAAAGTGTCAAAACGTGTTTTTCAGCAGAAATAAACATGTTTCTGCAAGTTTGGTCAACCCCATGTAAGTTATGGGGCAGTAACATCACACTTTTCAAAACGTGTTTTTCAGCCCGAAATAAACGCGTTTTTTCAGGCAACTGAATCTACTTGTAACAACAAGGCTCAGAAGTGCCCACACACTCAGCCCTTAACCCCAGTGTACAGAAAGTGTCAAAACATGTTTTTCAGCAGAAATAAACATGTTTCTGCAAGTTTGGTCAACCCCATGTAAGTTATGGGGCAGTAACATCACACTTTTCAAAACGTGTTTTTCAGCCCGAAATAAACACGTTTTTTCAGGCAACTGAATCTCCTTGTAACAGCAAGCTTCAGAAGAGCCCACACACTCAGCCCTTAACCCCAGTGTACAGAAAGTGTCAAAACGTGTTTTTCAGCAGAAATAAACATGTTTCTGCAAGTTTGGTCAACCCCATGTAAGTTATGGGGCAGTAACATCACCCTTTTCAAAACGTGTTTTTCAGCCCGAAATAAACACGTTTTTTCAGGCAACTGAATCTCCTTGTAACAGCAAGCTTCAGAAGTGCCCACACACTCAGCCCTTAACCCCAGTGTACAGAAAGTGTCAAAACGTGTTTTTCAGCAGAAATAAACATGTTTCTGCAAGTTTGGTCAACCCCATGTAAGTTATGGGGCAGTAACATCACACTTTTCAAAACGTGTTTTTCAGCCCGAAATAAACGCGTTTTTTCAGACAACTGAATCTCCTTGTAAAAGCAAGGCTCAGAAGTGCCCACACACTCAGCCCTTAACCCCAGTGTACAGAAAGTGTCAAAACGTGTTTTTCAGCAGAAATAAACATGTTTCTGCAAGTTTGGTCAACCCCATGTAAGTTATGGGGCAGTAACATCACACTTTTCAAAACGTGTTTTTCAGCCCGAAATAAACGCGTTTTTTCAGGCAACTGAATCTACTTGTAACAACAAGGCTCAGAAGTGCCCACACACTCAGCCCTTAACCCCAGTGTACAGAAAGTGTCAAAACGTGTTTTTCAGCAGAAATAAACATGTTTCTGCAAGTTTGGTCAACCCCATGTAAGTTATGGGGCAGTAACATCACACTTTTCAAAACGTGTTTTTCAGCCCGAAATAAACACGTTTTTTCAGGCAACTGAATCTCCTTGTAACAGCAAGCTTCAGAAGAGCCCACACACTCAGCCCTTAACCCCAGTGTACAGAAAGTGTCAAAACGTGTTTTTCAGCAGAAATAAACATGTTTCTGCAAGTTTGGTCAACCCCATGTAAGTTATGGGGCAGTAACATCACACTTCTCAAAACGTGTTTTTCAGCCCGAAATAAACGCGTTTTTTCAGACAACTGAATCTCCTTGTAAAAGCAAGGCTCAGAAGTGCCCACACACTCAGCCCTTAACCCCAGTGTACAGAAAGTGTCAAAACGTGTTTTTCAGCAGAAATAAACATGTTTCTGCAAGTTTGGTCAACCCCATGTAAGTTATGGGGCAGTAACATCACACTTTTCAAAACGTGTTTTTCAGCCCGAAATAAACACGTTTTTTCAGGCAACTGAATCTCCTTGTAACAGCAAGCTTCAGAAGAGCCCACACACTCAGCCCTTAACCCCAGTGTACAGAAAGTGTCAAAACGTGTTTTTCAGCAGAAATAAACATGTTTCTGCAAGTTTGGTCAACCCCATGTAAGTTATGGGGCAGTAACATCACACTTTTCAAAACGTGTTTTTCAGCCCGAAATAAACGCGTTTTTTCAGGCAACTGAATCTACTTGTAACAACAAGGCTCAGAAGTGCCCACACACTCAGCCCTTAACCCCAGTGTACAGAAAGTGTCAAAACATGTTTTTCAGCAGAAATAAACATGTTTCTGCAAGTTTGGTCAACCCCATGTAAGTTATGGGGCAGTAACATCACACTTTTCAAAACGTGTTTTTCAGCCCGAAATAAACACGTTTTTTCAGGCAACTGAATCTCCTTGTAACAGCAAGCTTCAGAAGAGCCCACACACTCAGCCCTTAACCCCAGTGTACAGAAAGTGTCAAAACGTGTTTTTCAGCAGAAATAAACATGTTTCTGCAAGTTTGGTCAACCCCATGTAAGTTATGGGGCAGTAACATCACTCTTTTCAAAACGTGTTTTTCAGCCCGAAATAAACACGTTTTTTCAGGCAACTGAATCTCCTTGTAACAGCAAGCTTCAGAAGAGCCCACACACTCAGCCCTTAACCCCAGTGTACAGAAATTGTCAAAACATGTTTTTCAGCAGAAATATGTTTCTGCAAGTTTGGTCAACCCCAGGTAAGTTATGGGGCAGTAACATCACACTTTTCAAAACGTGTTTTTCAGCCCGAAATAAACGCGTTTTTTCAGGCAACTGAATCTCCTTGTAACAGCAAGCTTCAGAAGAGCCCACACACTCAGCCCTTAACCCCAGTGTACAGAAAGTGTCAAAACGTGTTTTTCAGCAGAAATAAACATGTTTCTGCAAGTTTGGTCAACCCCATGTAAGTTATGGGGCAGTAACATCACACTTTTCAAAACGTGTTTTTCAGCCCGAAATAAACGCGTTTTTTCAGACAACTGAATCTCCTTGTAACAGCAAGGCTCAGAAGAGCCCACACACTCAGCCCTTAACCCCAGTGTACAGAAAGTGTCAAAACGTGTTTTTCAGCAGAAATAAACATGTTTCTGCAAGTTTGGTCAACCCCATGTAAGTTATGGGGCAGTAACATCACACTTTTCAAAACGTGTTTTTCAGCCCGAAATAAACACGTTTTTTCAGGCAACTGAATCTCCTTGTAACAGCAAGCTTCAGAAGAGCCCACACACTCAGCCCTTAACCCCAGTGTACAGAAATTGTCAAAACATGTTTTTCAGCAGAAATATGTTTCTGCAAGTTTGGTCAACCCCAGGTAAGTTATGGGGCAGTAACATCACACTTTTCAAAACGTGTTTTTCAGCCCGAAATAAACGCGTTTTTCAGGCAACTGAATCTCCTTGTAACAGCAAGCTTCAGAAGAGCCCACACACTCAGCCCTTAACCCCAGTGTACAGAAAGTGTCAAAACGTGTTTTTCAGCAGAAATAAACATGTTTCTGCAAGTTTGGTCAACCCCATGTAAGTTATGGGGCAGTAACATCACACTTTTCAAAACGTGTTTTTCAGCCCGAAATAAACGCGTTTTTTCAGACAACTGAATCTCCTTGTAAAAGCAAGGCTCAGAAGTGCCCACACACTCAGCCCTTAACCCCAGTGTACAGAAAGTGTCAAAACGTGTTTTTCAGCAGAAATAAACATGTTTCTGCAAGTTTGGTCAACCCCATGTAAGTTATGGGGCAGTAACATCACTCTTTTCAAAACGTGTTTTTCAGCCCGAAATAAACGCGTTTTTTCAGGCAACTGAATCTACTTGTAAAAGCAAGGCTCAGAAGTGCCCACACACTCAGCCCTTAACCCCAGTGTACAGAAAGTGTCAAAACGTGTTTTTCAGCAGAAATAAACATGTTTCTGCAAGTTTGGTCAACCCCATGTAAGTTATGGGGCAGTAACATCACACTTTTCAAAACGTGTTTTTCAGCCCGAAATAAACGCGTTTTTTCAGACAACTGAATCTCCTTGTAACAGCAAGCTTCAGAAGAGCCCACACACTCAGCCCTTAACCCCAGTGTACAGAAAGTGTCAAAACGTGTTTTTCAGCAGAAATAAACATGTTTCTGCAAGTTTGGTCAACCCCATGTAAGTTATGGGGCAGTAACATCACACTTTTCAAAACGTGTTTTTCAGCCCGAAATAAACGCGTTTTTTCAGACAACTGAATCTCCTTGTAAAAGCAAGGCTCAGAAGTGCCCACACACTCAGCCCTTAACCCCAGTGTACAGAAAGTGTCAAAACGTGTTTTTCAGCAGAAATAAACATGTTTCTGCAAGTTTGGTCAACCCCATGTAAGTTATGGGGCAGTAACATCACACTTTTCAAAACGTGTTTTTCAGCCCGAAATAAACACGTTTTTTCAGGCAACTGAATCTCCTTGTAACAGCAAGCTTCAGAAGAGCCCACACACTCAGCCCTTAACCCCAGTGTACAGAAAGTGTCAAAACGTGTTTTTCAGCAGAAATAAACATGTTTCTGCAAGTTTGGTCAACCCCATGTAAGTTATGGGGCAGTAACATCACTCTTTTCAAAACGTGTTTTTCAGCCCGAAATAAACGCGTTTTTTCAGGCAACTGAATCTACTTGTAAAAGCAAGGCTCAGAAGTGCCCACACACTCACCCCTTAACCCCAGTGTACAGAAAGTGTCAAAACGTGTTTTTCAGCAGAAATAAACATGTTTCTGCAAGTTTGGTCAACCCCATGTAAGTTATGGGGCAGTAACATCACATTTTTCAAAACGTGTTTTTCAGCCCGAAATAAACGCGTTTTTTCAGACAACTGAATCTCCTTGTAACAGCAAGGCTCAGAAGAGCCCACACACTCAGCCCTTAACCCCAGTGTACAGAAAGTGTCAAAACGTGTTTTTCAGCAGAAATAAACATGTTTCTGCAAGTTTGGTCAACCCCATGTAAGTTATGGGGCAGTAACATCACTCTTTTCAAAACGTGTTTTTCAGCCCGAAATAAACGCGTTTTTTCAGGCAACTGAATCTACTTGTAAAAGCAAGGCTCAGAAGTGCCCACACACTCAGCCCTTAACCCCAGTGTACAGAAAGTGTCAAAACATGTTTTTCAGCAGAAATAAACATGTTTCTGCAAGTTTGGTCAACCCCATGTAAGTTATGGGGCAGTAACATCACACTTTTCAAAACGTGTTTTTCAGCCCGAAATAAACACGTTTTTTCAGGCAACTGAATCTCCTTGTAACAGCAAGCTTCAGAAGAGCCCACACACTCAGCCCTTAACCCCAGTGTACAGAAAGTGTCAAAACGTGTTTTTCAGCAGAAATAAACATGTTTCTGCAAGTTTGGTCAACCCCATGTAAGTTATGGGGCAGTAACATCACACTTTTCAAAACGTGTTTTTCAGCCCGAAATAAACGCGTTTTTTCAGGCAACTGAATCTACTTGTAACAACAAGGCTCAGAAGTGCCCACACACTCAGCCCTTAACCCCAGTGTACAGAAAGTGTCAAAACATGTTTTTCAGCAGAAATAAACATGTTTCTGCAAGTTTGGTCAACCCCATGTAAGTTATGGGGCAGTAACATCACACTTTTCAAAACGTGTTTTTCAGCCCGAAATAAACACGTTTTTTCAGGCAACTGAATCTCCTTGTAACAGCAAGCTTCAGAAGAGCCCACACACTCAGCCCTTAACCCCAGTGTACAGAAAGTGTCAAAACGTGTTTTTCAGCAGAAATAAACATGTTTCTGCAAGTTTGGTCAACCCCATGTAAGTTATGGGGCAGTAACATCACACTTTTCAAAACGTGTTTTTCAGCCCGAAATAAACACGTTTTTTCAGGCAACTGAATCTCCTTGTAACAGCAAGCTTCAGAAGTGCCCACACACTCAGCCCTTAACCCCAGTGTACAGAAAGTGTCAAAACGTGTTTTTCAGCAGAAATAAACATGTTTCTGCAAGTTTGGTCAACCCCATGTAAGTTATGGGGCAGTAACATCACACTTTTCAAAACGTGTTTTTCAGCCCGAAATAAACGCGTTTTTTCAGACAACTGAATCTCCTTGTAACAGCAAGCTTCAGAAGAGCCCACACACTCAGCCCTTAACCCCAGTGTACAGAAAGTGTCAAAACGTGTTTTTCAGCAGAAATAAACATGTTTCTGCAAGTTTGGTCAACCCCATGTAAGTTATGGGGCAGTAACATCACACTTTTCAAAACGTGTTTTTCAGCCCGAAATAAACGCGTTTTTTCAGACAACTGAATCTCCTTGTAAAAGCAAGGCTCAGAAGTGCCCACACACTCAGCCCTTAACCCCAGTGTACAGAAAGTGTCAAAACGTGTTTTTCAGCAGAAATAAACATGTTTCTGCAAGTTTGGTCAACCCCATGTAAGTTATGGGGCAGTAACATCACACTTTTCAAAACGTGTTTTTCAGCCCGAAATAAACGCGTTTTTTCAGGCAACTGAATCTACTTGTAACAACAAGGCTCAGAAGTGCCCACACACTCAGCCCTTAACCCCAGTGTACAGAAAGTGTCAAAACGTGTTTTTCAGCAGAAATAAACATGTTTCTGCAAGTTTGGTCAACCCCATGTAAGTTATGGGGCAGTAACATCACACTTTTCAAAACGTGTTTTTCAGCCCGAAATAAACACGTTTTTTCAGGCAACTGAATCTCCTTGTAACAGCAAGCTTCAGAAGAGCCCACACACTCAGCCCTTAACCCCAGTGTACAGAAAGTGTCAAAACGTGTTTTTCAGCAGAAATAAACATGTTTCTGCAAGTTTGGTCAACCCCATGTAAGTTATGGGGCAGTAACATCACACTTCTCAAAACGTGTTTTTCAGCCCGAAATAAACGCGTTTTTTCAGACAACTGAATCTCCTTGTAAAAGCAAGGCTCAGAAGTGCCCACACACTCAGCCCTTAACCCCAGTGTACAGAAAGTGTCAAAACATGTTTTTCAGCAGAAATAAACATGTTTCTGCAAGTTTGGTCAACCCCATGTAAGTTATGGGGCAGTAACATCACACTTTTCAAAACGTGTTTTTCAGCCCGAAATAAACACGTTTTTTCAGGCAACTGAATCTCCTTGTAACAGCAAGCTTCAGAAGAGCCCACACACTCAGCCCTTAACCCCAGTGTACAGAAAGTGTCAAAACGTGTTTTTCAGCAGAAATAAACATGTTTCTGCAAGTTTGGTCAACCCCATGTAAGTTATGGGGCAGTAACATCACTCTTTTCAAAACGTGTTTTTCAGCCCGAAATAAACACGTTTTTTCAGGCAACTGAATCTCCTTGTAACAGCAAGCTTCAGAAGAGCCCACACACTCAGCCCTTAACCCCAGTGTACAGAAATTGTCAAAACATGTTTTTCAGCAGAAATATGTTTCTGCAAGTTTGGTCAACCCCAGGTAAGTTATGGGGCAGTAACATCACACTTTTCAAAACGTGTTTTTCAGCCCGAAATAAACGCGTTTTTTCAGGCAACTGAATCTCCTTGTAACAGCAAGCTTCAGAAGAGCCCACACACTCAGCCCTTAACCCCAGTGTACAGAAAGTGTCAAAACGTGTTTTTCAGCAGAAATAAACATGTTTCTGCAAGTTTGGTCAACCCCATGTAAGTTATGGGGCAGTAACATCACACTTTTCAAAACGTGTTTTTCAGCCCGAAATAAACGCGTTTTTTCAGACAACTGAATCTCCTTGTAAAAGCAAGGCTCAGAAGTGCCCACACACTCAGCCCTTAACCCCAGTGTACAGAAAGTGTCAAAACGTGTTTTTCAGCAGAAATAAACATGTTTCTGCAAGTTTGGTCAACCCCATGTAAGTTATGGGGCAGTAACATCACTCTTTTCAAAACGTGTTTTTCAGCCCGAAATAAACGCGTTTTTTCAGGCAACTGAATCTACTTGTAAAAGCAAGGCTCAGAAGTGCCCACACACTCAGCCCTTAACCCCAGTGTACAGAAAGTGTCAAAACATGTTTTTCAGCAGAAATAAACATGTTTCTGCAAGTTTGGTCAACCCCATGTAAGTTATGGGGTAGTAACATCACACTTTTCAAAACGTGTTTTTCAGCCCGAAATAAACACGTTTTTTCAGGCAACTGAATCTCCTTGTAACAGCAAGCTTCAGAAGAGCCCACACACTCAGCCCTTAACCCCAGTGTACAGAAAGTGTCAAAACGTGTTTTTCAGCAGAAATAAACATGTTTCTGCAAGTTTGGTCAACCCCATGTAAGTTATGGGGCAGTAACATCACACTTTTCAAAACGTGTTTTTCAGCCCGAAATAAACGCGTTTTTTCAGACAACTGAATCTCCTTGTAACAGCAAGCTTCAGAAGAGCCCACACACTCAGCCCTTAACCCCAGTGTACAGAAAGTGTCAAAACGTGTTTTTCAGCAGAAATAAACATGTTTCTGCAAGTTTGGTCAACCCCATGTAAGTTATGGGGCAGTAACATCACACTTTTCAAAACGTGTTTTTCAGCCCGAAATAAACGCGTTTTTTCAGACAACTGAATCTCCTTGTAACAGCAAGGCTCAGAAGAGCCCACACACTCAGCCCTTAACCCCAGTGTACAGAAAGTGTCAAAACGTGTTTTTCAGCAGAAATAAACATGTTTCTGCAAGTTTGGTCAACCCCATGTAAGTTATGGGGCAGTAACATCACACTTTTCAAAACGTGTTTTTCAGCCCGAAATAAACACGTTTTTTCAGGCAACTGAATCTCCTTGTAACAGCAAGCTTCAGAAGAGCCCACACACTCAGCCCTTAACCCCAGTGTACAGAAAGTGTCAAAACGTGTTTTTCAGCAGAAATAAACATGTTTCTGCAAGTTTGGTCAACCCCATGTAAGTTATGGGGCAGTAACATCACTCTTTTCAAAACGTGTTTTTCAGCCCGAAATAAACGCGTTTTTTCAGACAACTGAATCTCCTTGTAAAAGCAAGGCTCAGAAGTGCCCACACACTCAGCCCTTAACCCCAGTGTACAGAAAGTGTCAAAACGTGTTTTTCAGCAGAAATAAACATGTTTCTGCAAGTTTGGTCAACCCCATGTAAGTTATGGGGCAGTAACATCACACTTTTCAAAACGTGTTTTTCAGCCCGAAATAAACGCGTTTTTTCAGGCAACTGAATCTACTTGTAACAACAAGGCTCAGAAGTGCCCACACACTCAGCCCTTAACCCCAGTGTACAGAAAGTGTCAAAACGTGTTTTTCAGCAGAAATAAACATGTTTCTGCAAGTTTGGTCAACCCCATGTAAGTTATGGGGCAGTAACATCACACTTTTCAAAACGTGTTTTTCAGCCCGAAATAAACACGTTTTTTCAGGCAACTGAATCTCCTTGTAACAGCAAGCTTCAGAAGAGCCCACACACTCAGCCCTTAACCCCAGTGTACAGAAAGTGTCAAAACGTGTTTTTCAGCAGAAATAAACATGTTTCTGCAAGTTTGGTCAACCCCATGTAAGTTATGGGGCAGTAACATCACACTTCTCAAAACGTGTTTTTCAGCCCGAAATAAACGCGTTTTTTCAGGCAACTGAATCTCCTTGTAACAGCAAGGCTCAGAAGTGCCCACACACTCAGCCCTTAACCCCAGTGTACAAAAAAGTGTCAAAACATGATTTTCAGCAGAAATAAACATGTTTCTGCAAGTTTGGTCAACCCCATGTAAGTTATGGGGCAGTAACATCACACTTTTCAAAACGTGTTTTTCAGCCCGAAATAAACACGTTTTTTCAGGCAACTGAATCTCCTTGTAACAGCAAGCTTCAGAAGAGCCCACACACTCAGCCCTTAACCCCAGTGTACAGAAAGTGTCAAAACGTGTTTTTCAGCAGAAATAAACATGTTTCTGCAAGTTTGGTCAACCCCATGTAAGTTATGGGGCAGTAACATCACACTTTTCAAAACGTGTTTTTCAGCACGAAATAAACGCGTTTTTTCAGGCAACTGAATCTCCTTGTAACAGCAAGCTTCAGAAGAGCCCACACACTCAGCCCTTAACCCCAGTGTACAGAAAGTGTCAAAACGTGTTTTTCAGCAGAAATAAACATGTTTCTGCAAGTTTGGTCAACCCCATGTAAGTTATGGGGCAGTAACATCACACTTTTCAAAACGTGTTTTTCAGCCCGAAATAAACACGTTTTTTCAGGCAACTGAATCTCCTTGTAACAGCAAGCTTCAGAAGAGCCCACACACTCAGCCCTTAACCCCAGTGTACAGAAAGTGTCAAAACATGTTTTTCAGCAGAAATAAACATGTTTCTGCAAGTTTGGTCAACCCCATGTAAGTTATGGGGCAGTAACATCACACTTTTCAAAACGTGTTTTTCAGCCCGAAATAAACACGTTTTTTCAGGCAACTGAATCTCCTTGTAACAGCAAGCTTCAGAAGAGCCCACACACTCAGCCCTTAACCCCAGTGTACAGAAAGTGTCAAAACGTGTTTTTCAGCAGAAATAAACATGTTTCTGCAAGTTTGGTCAACCCCATGTAAGTTATGGGGCAGTAACATCACACTTTTCAAAACGTGTTTTTCAGCCCGAAATAAACGCGTTTTTTCAGGCAACTGAATCTACTTGTAAAAGCAAGGCTCAGAAGTGCCCACACACTCAGCCCTTAACCCCAGTGTACAGAAAGTGTCAAAACATGTTTTTCAGCAGAAATAAACATGTTTCTGCAAGTTTGGTCAACCCCATGTAAGTTATGGGGCAGTAACATCACACTTTTCAAAACGTGTTTTTCAGCCCGAAATAAACACGTTTTTTCAGGCAACTGAATCTCCTTGTAACAGCAAGCTTCAGAAGAGCCCACACACTCAGCCCTTAACCCCAGTGTACAGAAAGTGTCAAAACGTGTTTTTCAGCAGAAATAAACATGTTTCTGCAAGTTTGGTCAACCCCATGTAAGTTATGGGGCAGTAACATCACTCTTTTCAAAACGTGTTTTTCAGCCCGAAATAAACACGTTTTTTCAGGCAACTGAATCTCCTTGTAACAGCAAGCTTCAGAAGAGCCCACACACTCAGCCCTTAACCCCAGTGTACAGAAATTGTCAAAACATGTTTTTCAGCAGAAATAAACATGTTTCTGCAAGTTTGGTCAACCCCAGGTAAGTTATGGGGCAGTAACATCACACTTTTCAAAACGTGTTTTTCAGCCCGAAATAAACGCGTTTTTTCAGGCAACTGAATCTCCTTGTAACAGCAAGCTTCAGAAGAGCCCACACACTCAGCCCTTAACCCCAGTGTACAGAAAGTGTCAAAACGTGTTTTTCAGCAGAAATAAACATGTTTCTGCAAGTTTGGTCAACCCCATGTAAGTTATGGGGCAGTAACATCACACTTTTCAAAACGTGTTTTTCAGCCCGAAATAAACGCGTTTTTTCAGACAACTGAATCTCCTTGTAACAGCAAGCTTCAGAAGAGCCCACACACTCAGCCCTTAACCCCAGTGTACAGAAAGTGTCAAAACGTGTTTTTCAGCAGAAATAAACATGTTTCTGCAAGTTTGGTCAACCCCATGTAAGTTATGGGGCAGTAACATCACACTTTTCAAAACGTGTTTTTCAGCCCGAAATAAACGCGTTTTTTCAGACAACTGAATCTCCTTGTAAAAGCAAGGCTCAGAAGTGCCCACACACTCAGCCCTTAACCCCAGTGTACAGAAAGTGTCAAAACGTGTTTTTCAGCAGAAATAAACATGTTTCTGCAAGTTTGGTCAACCCCATGTAAGTTATGGGGCAGTAACATCACACTTTTCAAAACGTGTTTTTCAGCCCGAAATAAACACGTTTTTTCAGGCAACTGAATCTCCTTGTAACAGCAAGCTTCAGAAGGGCCCACACACTCAGCCCTTAACCCCAGTGTACAGAAAGTGTCAAAACGTGTTTTTCAGCAGAAATAAACATGTTTCTGCAAGTTTGGTCAACCCCATGTAAGTTATGGGGCAGTAACATCACACTTTTCAAAACGTGTTTTTCAGCCCGAAATAAACGCGTTTTTTCAGGCAACTGAATCTCCTTGTAACAGCAAGCTTCAGAAGAGCCCACACACTCAGCCCTTAACCCCAGTGTACAGAAAGTGTCAAAACGTGTTTTTCAGCAGAAATAAACATGTTCCTGCAAGTTTGGTCAACCCCATGTAAGTTATGGGGCAGTAACATCACACTTTTCAAAACGTGTTTTTCAGCCCGAAATAAACACGTTTTTTCAGGCAACTGAATCTCCTTGTAACAGCAAGCTTCAGAAGAGCCCACACACTCAGCCCTTAACCCCAGTGTACAGAAAGTGTCAAAACATGTTTTTCAGCAGAAATAAACATGTTTCTGCAAGTTTGGTCAACCCCATGTAAGTTATGGGGCAGTAACATCACATTTTTCAAAACGTGTTTTTCAGCCCGAAATAAACGCGTTTTTTCAGACAACTGAATCTCCTTGTAACAGCAAGGCTCAGAAGAGCCCACACACTCAGCCCTTAACCCCAGTGTACAGAAAGTGTCAAAACGTGTTTTTCAGCAGAAATAAACATGTTTCTGCAAGTTTGGTCAACCCCATGTAAGTTATGGGGCAGTAACATCACACTTTTCAAAACGTGTTTTTCAGCCCGAAATAAACGCGTTTTTTCAGGCAACTGAATCTACTTGTAACAACAAGGCTCAGAAGTGCCCACACACTCAGCCCTTAACCCCAGTGTACAGAAAGTGTCAAAACGTGTTTTTCAGCAGAAATAAACATGTTTCTGCAAGTTTGGTCAACCCCATGTAAGTTATGGGGCAGTAACATCACACTTTTCAAAACGTGTTTTTCAGCCCGAAATAAACACGTTTTTTCAGGCAACTGAATCTCCTTGTAACAGCAAGCTTCAGAAGAGCCCACACACTCAGCCCTTAACCCCAGTGTACAGAAAGTGTCAAAACATGTTTTTCAGCAGAAATAAACATGTTTCTGCAAGTTTGGTCAACCCCATGTAAGTTATGGGGCAGTAACATCACACTTTTCAAAACGTGTTTTTCAGCCCGAAATAAACACGTTTTTTCAGGCAACTGAATCTCCTTGTAACAGCAAGCTTCAGAAGAGCCCACACACTCAGCCCTTAACCCCAGTGTACAGAAAGTGTCAAAACGTGTTTTTCAGCAGAAATAAACATGTTTCTGCAAGTTTGGTCAACCCCATGTAAGTTATGGGGCAGTAACATCACACTTTTCAAAACGTGTTTTTCAGCCCGAAATAAACGCGTTTTTTCAGGCAACTGAATCTACTTGTAAAAGCAAGGCTCAGAAGTGCCCACACACTCAGCCCTTAACCCCAGTGTACAGAAAGTGTCAAAACATGTTTTTCAGCAGAAATAAACATGTTTCTGCAAGTTTGGTCAACCCCATGTAAGTTATGGGGCAGTAACATCACACTTTTCAAAACGTGTTTTTCAGCCCGAAATAAACACGTTTTTTCAGGCAACTGAATCTCCTTGTAACAGCAAGCTTCAGAAGAGCCCACACACTCAGCCCTTAACCCCAGTGTACAGAAAGTGTCAAAACGTGTTTTTCAGCAGAAATAAACATGTTTCTGCAAGTTTGGTCAACCCCATGTAAGTTATGGGGCAGTAACATCACACTTTTCAAAACGTGTTTTTCAGCCCGAAATAAACACGTTTTTTCAGGCAACTGAATCTCCTTGTAACAGCAAGCTTCAGAAGAGCCCACACACTCAGCCCTTAACCCCAGTGTACAGAAAGTGTCAAAACGTGTTTTTCAGCAGAAATAAACATGTTTCTGCAAGTTTGGTCAACCCCATGTAAGTTATGGGGCAGTAACATCACTCTTTTCAAAACGTGTTTTTCAGCCCGAAATAAACACGTTTTTTCAGGCAACTGAATCTCCTTGTAACAGCAAGCTTCAGAAGAGCCCACACACTCAGCCCTTAACCCCAGTGTACAGAAATTGTCAAAACATGTTTTTCAGCAGAAATAAACATGTTTCTGCAAGTTTGGTCAACCCCAGGTAAGTTATGGGGCAGTAACATCACACTTTTCAAAACGTGTTTTTCAGCCCGAAATAAACGCGTTTTTTCAGGCAACTGAATCTCCTTGTAACAGCAAGCTTCAGAAGAGCCCACACACTCAGCCCTTAACCCCAGTGTACAGAAAGTGTCAAAACGTGTTTTTCAGCAGAAATAAACATGTTTCTGCAAGTTTGGTCAACCCCATGTAAGTTATGGGGCAGTAACATCACACTTTTCAAAACGTGTTTTTCAGCCCGAAATAAACGCGTTTTTTCAGACAACTGAATCTCCTTGTAAAAGCAAGGCTCAGAAGTGACCACACACTCAGCCCTTAACCCCAGTGTACAGAAAGTGTCAAAACGTGTTTTTCAGCAGAAATAAACATGTTTCTGCAAGTTTGGTCAACCCCATGTAAGTTATGGGGCAGTAACATCACTCTTTTCAAAACGTGTTTTTCAGCCCGAAATAAACGCGTTTTTTCAGGCAACTGAATCTACTTGTAAAAGCAAGGCTCAGAAGTGCCCACACACTCAGCCCTTAACCCCAGTGTACAGAAAGTGTCAAAACATGTTTTTCAGCAGAAATAAACATGTTTCTGCAAGTTTGGTCAACCCCATGTAAGTTATGGGGTAGTAACATCACACTTTTCAAAACGTGTTTTTCAGCCCGAAATAAACACGTTTTTTCAGGCAACTGAATCTCCTTGTAACAGCAAGCTTCAGAAGAGCCCACACACTCAGCCCTTAACCCCAGTGTACAGAAAGTGTCAAAACGTGTTTTTCAGCAGAAATAAACATGTTTCTGCAAGTTTGGTCAACCCCATGTAAGTTATGGGGCAGTAACATCACACTTTTCAAAACGTGTTTTTCAGCCCGAAATAAACGCGTTTTTTCAGACAACTGAATCTCCTTGTAACAGCAAGCTTCAGAAGAGCCCACACACTCAGCCCTTAACCCCAGTGTACAGAAAGTGTCAAAACATGTTTTTCAGCAGAAATAAACATGTTTCTGCAAGTTTGGTCAACCCCAGGTAAGTTATGGGGCAGTAACATCACACTTTTCAAAACGTGTTTTTCAGCCCGAAATAAAGCGTTTTTTCAGGCAACTGAATCTCCTTGTAACAGCAAGGCTCAGAAGTGCCCACACACTCAGCCCTTAACCCCAGTGTACAGAAAGTGTCAAAACATGATTTTCAGCAGAAATAAACATGTTTCTGCAAGTTTGGTCAACCCCATGTAAGTTATGGGGCAGTAACATCACACTTTTCAAAACGTGTTTTTCAGCCCGAAATAAACACGTTTTTTCAGGCAACTGAATCTCCTTGTAACAGCAAGCTTCAGAAGAGCCCACACACTCAGCCCTTAACCCCAGTGTACAGAAAGTGTCAAAACGTGTTTTTCAGCAGAAATAAACATGTTTCTGCAAGTTTGGTCAACCCCATGTAAGTTATGGGGCAGTAACATCACTCTTTTCAAAACGTGTTTTTCAGCCCGAAATAAACGCGTTTTTTCAGGCAACTGAATCTACTTGTAAAAGCAAGGCTCAGAAGTGCCCACACACTCAGCCCTTAACCCCAGTGTACAGAAAGTGTCAAAACATGTTTTTCAGCAGAAATAAACATGTTTCTGCAAGTTTGGTCAACCCCATGTAAGTTTTGGGGCAGTAACATCACACTTTTCAAAACGTGTTTTTCAGCCCGAAATAAACACGTTTTTTCAGGCAACTGAATCTCCTTGTAACAGCAAGCTTCAGAAGGGCCCACACACTCAGCCCTTAACCCCAGTGTACAGAAAGTGTCAAAACGTGTTTTTCAGCAGAAATAAACATGTTTCTGCAAGTTTGGTCAACCCCATGTAAGTTATGGGGCAGTAACATCACACTTTTCAAAACGTGTTTTTCAGCCCGAAATAAACGCGTTTTTTCAGGCAACTGAATCTCCTTGTAACAGCAAGCTTCAGAAGAGCCCACACACTCAGCCCTTAACCCCAGTGTACAGAAAGTGTCAAAACGTGTTTTTCAGCAGAAATAAACATGTTCCTGCAAGTTTGGTCAACCCCATGTAAGTTATGGGGCAGTAACATCACACTTTTCAAAACGTGTTTTTCAGCCCGAAATAAACACGTTTTTTCAGGCAACTGAATCTCCTTGTAACAGCAAGCTTCAGAAGAGCCCACACACTCAGCCCTTAACCCCAGTGTACAGAAAGTGTCAAAACATGTTTTTCAGCAGAAATAAACATGTTTCTGCAAGTTTGGTCAACCCCATGTAAGTTATGGGGCAGTAACATCACATTTTTCAAAACGTGTTTTTCAGCCCGAAATAAACGCGTTTTTTCAGACAACTGAATCTCCTTGTAACAGCAAGGCTCAGAAGAGCCCACACACTCAGCCCTTAACCCCAGTGTACAGAAAGTGTCAAAACGTGTTTTTCAGCAGAAATAAACATGTTTCTGCAAGTTTGGTCAACCCCATGTAAGTTATGGGGCAGTAACATCACACTTTTCAAAACGTGTTTTTCAGCCCGAAATAAACGCGTTTTTTCAGGCAACTGAATCTACTTGTAACAACAAGGCTCAGAAGTGCCCACACACTCAGCCCTTAACCCCAGTGTACAGAAAGTGTCAAAACGTGTTTTTCAGCAGAAATAAACATGTTTCTGCAAGTTTGGTCAACCCCATGTAAGTTATGGGGCAGTAACATCACACTTTTCAAAACGTGTTTTTCAGCCCGAAATAAACACGTTTTTTCAGGCAACTGAATCTCCTTGTAACAGCAAGCTTCAGAAGAGCCCACACACTCAGCCCTTAACCCCAGTGTACAGAAAGTGTCAAAACATGTTTTTCAGCAGAAATAAACATGTTTCTGCAAGTTTGGTCAACCCCATGTAAGTTATGGGGCAGTAACATCACACTTTTCAAAACGTGTTTTTCAGCCCGAAATAAACACGTTTTTTCAGGCAACTGAATCTCCTTGTAACAGCAAGCTTCAGAAGAGCCCACACACTCAGCCCTTAACCCCAGTGTACAGAAAGTGTCAAAACGTGTTTTTCAGCAGAAATAAACATGTTTCTGCAAGTTTGGTCAACCCCATGTAAGTTATGGGGCAGTAACATCACACTTTTCAAAACGTGTTTTTCAGCCCGAAATAAACGCGTTTTTTCAGGCAACTGAATCTACTTGTAAAAGCAAGGCTCAGAAGTGCCCACACACTCAGCCCTTAACCCCAGTGTACAGAAAGTGTCAAAACGTGTTTTTCAGCAGAAATAAACATGTTTCTGCAAGTTTGGTCAACCCCATGTAAGTTATGGGGCAGTAACATCACACTTTTCAAAACGTGTTTTTCAGCCCGAAATAAACACGTTTTTTCAGGCAACTGAATCTCCTTGTAACAGCAAGCTTCAGAAGAGCCCACACACTCAGCCCTTAACCCCAGTGTACAGAAAGTGTCAAAACGTGTTTTTCAGCAGAAATAAACATGTTTCTGCAAGTTTGGTCAACCCCATGTAAGTTATGGGGCAGTAACATCACACTTTTCAAAACGTGTTTTTCAGCCCGAAATAAACACGTTTTTTCAGGCAACTGAATCTCCTTGTAACAGCAAGCTTCAGAAGAGCCCACACACTCAGCCCTTAACCCCAGTGTACAGAAAGTGTCAAAACGTGTTTTTCAGCAGAAATAAACATGTTTCTGCAAGTTTGGTCAACCCCATGTAAGTTATGGGGCAGTAACATCACTCTTTTCAAAACGTGTTTTTCAGCCCGAAATAAACACGTTTTTTCAGGCAACTGAATCTCCTTGTAACAGCAAGCTTCAGAAGAGCCCACACACTCAGCCCTTAACCCCAGTGTACAGAAATTGTCAAAACATGTTTTTCAGCAGAAATAAACATGTTTCTGCAAGTTTGGTCAACCCCAGGTAAGTTATGGGGCAGTAACATCACACTTTTCAAAACGTGTTTTTCAGCCCGAAATAAACGCGTTTTTTCAGGCAACTGAATCTCCTTGTAACAGCAAGCTTCAGAAGAGCCCACACACTCAGCCCTTAACCCCAGTGTACAGAAAGTGTCAAAACGTGTTTTTCAGCAGAAATAAACATGTTTCTGCAAGTTTGGTCAACCCCATGTAAGTTATGGGGCAGTAACATCACACTTTTCAAAACGTGTTTTTCAGCCCGAAATAAACGCGTTTTTTTCAGACAACTGAATCTCCTTGTAAAAGCAAGGCTCAGAAGTGACCACACACTCAGCCCTTAACCCCAGTGTACAGAAAGTGTCAAAACGTGTTTTTCAGCAGAAATAAACATGTTTCTGCAAGTTTGGTCAACCCCATGTAAGTTATGGGGCAGTAACATCACTCTTTTCAAAACGTGTTTTTCAGCCCGAAATAAACGCGTTTTTTCAGGCAACTGAATCTACTTGTAAAAGCAAGGCTCAGAAGTGCCCACACACTCAGCCCTTAACCCCAGTGTACAGAAAGTGTCAAAACATGTTTTTCAGCAGAAATAAACATGTTTCTGCAAGTTTGGTCAACCCCATGTAAGTTATGGGGTAGTAACATCACACTTTTCAAAACGTGTTTTTCAGCCCGAAATAAACACGTTTTTTCAGGCAACTGAATCTCCTTGTAACAGCAAGCTTCAGAAGTGCCCACACACTCAGCCCTTAACCCCAGTGTACAGAAAGTGTCAAAACATGTTTTTCAGCAGAAATAAACATGTTTCTGCAAGTTTGGTCAACCCCATGTAAGTTATGGGGCAGTAACATCACACTTTTCAAAACGTGTTTTTCAGCCCGAAATAAACACGTTTTTTCAGGCAACTGAATCTCCTTGTAACAGCAAGCTTCAGAAGAGCCCACACACTCAGCCCTTAACCCCAGTGTACAGAAAGTGTCAAAACGTGTTTTTCAGCAGAAATAAACATGTTTCTGCAAGTTTGGTCAACCCCATGTAAGTTATGGGGCAGTAACATCACACTTTTCAAAACGTGTTTTTCAGCCCGAAATAAACACGTTTTTTCAGGCAACTGAATCTCCTTGTAACAGCAAGCTTCAGAAGAGCCCACACACTCAGCCCTTAACCCCAGTGTACAGAAAGTGTCAAAACGTGTTTTTCAGCAGAAATAAACATGTTTCTGCAAGTTTGGTCAACCCCATGTAAGTTATGGGGCAGTAACATCACTCTTTTCAAAACGTGTTTTTCAGCCCGAAATAAACACGTTTTTTCAGGCAACTGAATCTCCTTGTAACAGCAAGCTTCAGAAGAGCCCACACACTCAGCCCTTAACCCCAGTGTACAGAAATTGTCAAAACATGTTTTTCAGCAGAAATAAACATGTTTCTGCAAGTTTGGTCAACCCCAGGTAAGTTATGGGGCAGTAACATCACACTTTTCAAAACGTGTTTTTCAGCCCGAAATAAACGCGTTTTTTCAGGCAACTGAATCTCCTTGTAACAGCAAGCTTCAGAAGAGCCCACACACTCAGCCCTTAACCCCAGTGTACAGAAAGTGTCAAAACGTGTTTTTCAGCAGAAATAAACATGTTTCTGCAAGTTTGGTCAACCCCATGTAAGTTATGGGGCAGTAACATCACACTTTTCAAAACGTGTTTTTCAGCCCGAAATAAACGCGTTTTTTCAGACAACTGAATCTCCTTGTAAAAGCAAGGCTCAGAAGTGACCACACACTCAGCCCTTAACCCCAGTGTACAGAAAGTGTCAAAACGTGTTTTTCAGCAGAAATAAACATGTTTCTGCAAGTTTGGTCAACCCCATGTAAGTTATGGGGCAGTAACATCACTCTTTTCAAAACGTGTTTTTCAGCCCGAAATAAACGCGTTTTTTCAGGCAACTGAATCTACTTGTAAAAGCAAGGCTCAGAAGTGCCCACACACTCAGCCCTTAACCCCAGTGTACAGAAAGTGTCAAAACATGTTTTTCAGCAGAAATAAACATGTTTCTGCAAGTTTGGTCAACCCCATGTAAGTTATGGGGTAGTAACATCACACTTTTCAAAACGTGTTTTTCAGCCCGAAATAAACACGTTTTTTCAGGCAACTGAATCTCCTTGTAACAGCAAGCTTCAGAAGAGCCCACACACTCAGCCCTTAACCCCAGTGTACAGAAAGTGTCAAAACGTGTTTTTCAGCAGAAATAAACATGTTTCTGCAAGTTTGGTCAACCCCATGTAAGTTATGGGGCAGTAACATCACACTTTTCAAAACGTGTTTTTCAGCCCGAAATAAACGCGTTTTTCAGACAACTGAATCTCCTTGTAACAGCAAGCTTCAGAAGAGCCCACACACTCAGCCCTTAACCCCAGTGTACAGAAAGTGTCAAAACATGTTTTTCAGCAGAAATAAACATGTTTCTGCAAGTTTGGTCAACCCCAGGTAAGTTATGGGGCAGTAACATCACACTTTTCAAAACGTGTTTTTCAGCCCGAAATAAAGCGTTTTTTCAGGCAACTGAATCTCCTTGTAACAGCAAGGCTCAGAAGTGCCCACACACTCAGCCCTTAACCCCAGTGTACAGAAAGTGTCAAAACATGATTTTCAGCAGAAATAAACATGTTTCTGCAAGTTTGGTCAACCCCATGTAAGTTATGGGGCAGTAACATCACACTTTTCAAAACGTGTTTTTCAGCCCGAAATAAACACGTTTTTTCAGGCAACTGAATCTCCTTGTAACAGCAAGCTTCAGAAGAGCCCACACACTCAGCCCTTAACCCCAGTGTACAGAAAGTGTCAAAACGTGTTTTTCAGCAGAAATAAACATGTTTCTGCAAGTTTGGTCAACCCCATGTAAGTTATGGGGCAGTAACATCACTCTTTTCAAAACGTGTTTTTCAGCCCGAAATAAACGCGTTTTTTCAGGCAACTGAATCTACTTGTAAAAGCAAGGCTCAGAAGTGCCCACACACTCAGCCCTTAACCCCAGTGTACAGAAAGTGTCAAAACATGTTTTTCAGCAGAAATAAACATGTTTCTGCAAGTTTGGTCAACCCCATGTAAGTTATGGGGCAGTAACATCACACTTTTCAAAACGTGTTTTTCAGCCCGAAATAAACACGTTTTTTCAGGCAACTGAATCTCCTTGTAACAGCAAGCTTCAGAAGGGCCCACACACTCAGCCCTTAACCCCAGTGTACAGAAAGTGTCAAAACGTGTTTTTCAGCAGAAATAAACATGTTTCTGCAAGTTTGGTCAACCCCATGTAAGTTATGGGGCAGTAACATCACACTTTTCAAAACGTGTTTTTCAGCCCGAAATAAACGCGTTTTTTCAGGCAACTGAATCTCCTTGTAACAGCAAGCTTCAGAAGAGCCCACACACTCAGCCCTTAACCCCAGTGTACAGAAAGTGTCAAAACGTGTTTTTCAGCAGAAATAAACATGTTCCTGCAAGTTTGGTCAACCCCATGTAAGTTATGGGGCAGTAACATCACACTTTTCAAAACGTGTTTTTCAGCCCGAAATAAACACGTTTTTTCAGGCAACTGAATCTCCTTGTAACAGCAAGCTTCAGAAGAGCCCACACACTCAGCCCTTAACCCCAGTGTACAGAAAGTGTCAAAACATGTTTTTCAGCAGAAATAAACATGTTTCTGCAAGTTTGGTCAACCCCATGTAAGTTATGGGGCAGTAACATCACATTTTTCAAAACGTGTTTTTCAGCCCGAAATAAACGCGTTTTTTCAGACAACTGAATCTCCTTGTAACAGCAAGGCTCAGAAGAGCCCACACACTCAGCCCTTAACCCCAGTGTACAGAAAGTGTCAAAACGTGTTTTTCAGCAGAAATAAACATGTTTCTGCAAGTTTGGTCAACCCCATGTAAGTTATGGGGCAGTAACATCACACTTTTCAAAACGTGTTTTTCAGCCCGAAATAAACGCGTTTTTTCAGGCAACTGAATCTACTTGTAACAACAAGGCTCAGAAGTGCCCACACACTCAGCCCTTAACCCCAGTGTACAGAAAGTGTCAAAACGTGTTTTTCAGCAGAAATAAACATGTTTCTGCAAGTTTGGTCAACCCCATGTAAGTTATGGGGCAGTAACATCACACTTTTCAAAACGTGTTTTTCAGCCCGAAATAAACACGTTTTTTCAGGCAACTGAATCTCCTTGTAACAGCAAGCTTCAGAAGAGCCCACACACTCAGCCCTTAACCCCAGTGTACAGAAAGTGTCAAAACATGTTTTTCAGCAGAAATAAACATGTTTCTGCAAGTTTGGTCAACCCCATGTAAGTTATGGGGCAGTAACATCACACTTTTCAAAACGTGTTTTTCAGCCCGAAATAAACACGTTTTTTCAGGCAACTGAATCTCCTTGTAACAGCAAGCTTCAGAAGAGCCCACACACTCAGCCCTTAACCCCAGTGTACAGAAAGTGTCAAAACGTGTTTTTCAGCAGAAATAAACATGTTTCTGCAAGTTTGGTCAACCCCATGTAAGTTATGGGGCAGTAACATCACACTTTTCAAAACGTGTTTTTCAGCCCGAAATAAACACGTTTTTTCAGGCAACTGAATCTCCTTGTAACAGCAAGCTTCAGAAGAGCCCACACACTCAGCCCTTAACCCCAGTGTACAGAAAGTGTCAAAACGTGTTTTTCAGCAGAAATAAACATGTTTCTGCAAGTTTGGTCAACCCCATGTAAGTTATGGGGCAGTAACATCACTCTTTTCAAAACGTGTTTTTCAGCCCGAAATAAACACGTTTTTTCAGGCAACTGAATCTCCTTGTAACAGCAAGCTTCAGAAGAGCCCACACACTCAGCCCTTAACCCCAGTGTACAGAAATTGTCAAAACATGTTTTTCAGCAGAAATAAACATGTTTCTGCAAGTTTGGTCAACCCCAGGTAAGTTATGGGGCAGTAACATCACACTTTTCAAAACGTGTTTTTCAGCCCGAAATAAACGCGTTTTTTCAGGCAACTGAATCTCCTTGTAACAGCAAGCTTCAGAAGAGCCCACACACTCAGCCCTTAACCCCAGTGTACAGAAAGTGTCAAAACATGTTTTTCAGCAGAAATAAACATGTTTCTGCAAGTTTGGTCAACCCCATGTAAGTTATGGGGCAGTAACATCACACTTTTCAAAACGTGTTTTTCAGCCCGAAATAAACACGTTTTTTCAGGCAACTGAATCTCCTTGTAACAGCAAGCTTCAGAAGAGCCCACACACTCAGCCCTTAACCCCAGTGTACAGAAAGTGTCAAAACGTGTTTTTCAGCAGAAATAAACATGTTTCTGCAAGTTTGGTCAACCCCATGTAAGTTATGGGGCAGTAACATCACACTTTTCAAAACGTGTTTTTCAGCCCGAAATAAACACGTTTTTTCAGGCAACTGAATCTCCTTGTAACAGCAAGCTTCAGAAGAGCCCACACACTCAGCCCTTAACCCCAGTGTACAGAAAGTGTCAAAACGTGTTTTTCAGCAGAAATAAACATGTTTCTGCAAGTTTGGTCAACCCCATGTAAGTTATGGGGCAGTAACATCACTCTTTTCAAAACGTGTTTTTCAGCCCGAAATAAACACGTTTTTTCAGGCAACTGAATCTCCTTGTAACAGCAAGCTTCAGAAGAGCCCACACACTCAGCCCTTAACCCCAGTGTACAGAAATTGTCAAAACATGTTTTTCAGCAGAAATAAACATGTTTCTGCAAGTTTGGTCAACCCCAGGTAAGTTATGGGGCAGTAACATCACACTTTTCAAAACGTGTTTTTCAGCCCGAAATAAACGCGTTTTTTCAGGCAACTGAATCTCCTTGTAACAGCAAGCTTCAGAAGAGCCCACACACTCAGCCCTTAACCCCAGTGTACAGAAAGTGTCAAAACGTGTTTTTCAGCAGAAATAAACATGTTTCTGCAAGTTTGGTCAACCCCATGTAAGTTATGGGGCAGTAACATCACACTTTTCAAAACGTGTTTTTCAGCCCGAAATAAACGCGTTTTTTCAGACAACTGAATCTCCTTGTAAAAGCAAGGCTCAGAAGTGACCACACACTCAGCCCTTAACCCCAGTGTACAGAAAGTGTCAAAACGTGTTTTTCAGCAGAAATAAACATGTTTCTGCAAGTTTGGTCAACCCCATGTAAGTTATGGGGCAGTAACATCACTCTTTTCAAAACGTGTTTTTCAGCCCGAAATAAACGCGTTTTTTCAGGCAACTGAATCTACTTGTAAAAGCAAGGCTCAGAAGTGCCCACACACTCAGCCCTTAACCCCAGTGTACAGAAAGTGTCAAAACATGTTTTTCAGCAGAAATAAACATGTTTCTGCAAGTTTGGTCAACCCCATGTAAGTTATGGGGTAGTAACATCACACTTTTCAAAACGTGTTTTTCAGCCCGAAATAAACACGTTTTTTCAGGCAACTGAATCTCCTTGTAACAGCAAGCTTCAGAAGAGCCCACACACTCAGCCCTTAACCCCAGTGTACAGAAAGTGTCAAAACGTGTTTTTCAGCAGAAATAAACATGTTTCTGCAAGTTTGGTCAACCCCATGTAAGTTATGGGGCAGTAACATCACACTTTTCAAAACGTGTTTTTCAGCCCGAAATAAACGCGTTTTTTCAGACAACTGAATCTCCTTGTAACAGCAAGCTTCAGAAGAGCCCACACACTCAGCCCTTAACCCCAGTGTACAGAAAGTGTCAAAACATGTTTTTCAGCAGAAATAAACATGTTTCTGCAAGTTTGGTCAACCCCATGTAAGTTATGGGGCAGTAACATCACACTTTTCAAAACGTGTTTTTCAGCCCGAAATAAACACGTTTTTTCAGGCAACTGAATCTCCTTGTAACAGCAAGCTTCAGAAGAGCCCACACACTCAGCCCTTAACCCCAGTGTACAGAAAGTGTCAAAACATGTTTTTCAGCAGAAATAAACATGTTTCTGCAAGTTTGGTCAACCCCATGTAAGTTATGGGGCAGTAACATCACACTTTTCAAAACGTGTTTTTCAGCCCGAAATAAACACGTTTTTTCAGGCAACTGAATCTCCTTGTAACAGCAAGCTTCAGAAGTGCCCACACACTCAGCCCTTAACCCCAGTGTACAGAAAGTGTCAAAACGTGTTTTTCAGCAGAAATAAACATGTTTCTGCAAGTTTGGTCAACCCCATGTAAGTTATGGGGCAGTAACATCACACTTTTCAAAACGTGTTTTTCAGCCCGAAATAAACGCGTTTTTTCAGACAACTGAATCTCCTTGTAACAGCAAGCTTCAGAAGAGCCCACACACTCAGCCCTTAACCCCAGTGTACAGAAAGTGTCAAAACGTGTTTTTCAGCAGAAATAAACATGTTTCTGCAAGTTTGGTCAACCCCATGTAAGTTATGGGGCAGTAACATCACACTTTTCAAAACGTGTTTTTCAGCCCGAAATAAACGCGTTTTTTCAGGCAACTGAATCTACTTGTAACAGCAAGGCTCAGAAGTGCCCACACACTCAGCCCTTAACCCCAGTGTACAGAAAGTGTCAAAACATGTTTTTCAGCAGAAATAAACATGTTTCTGCAAGTTTGGTCAACCCCATGTAAGTTATGGGGCAGTAACATCACACTTTTCAAAACGTGTTTTTCAGCCCGAAATAAACGCGTTTTTTCAGACAACTGAATCTCCTTGTAACAGCAAGCTTCAGAAGAGCCCACACACTCAGCCCTTAACCCCAGTGTACAGAAAGTGTCAAAACGTGTTTTTCAGCAGAAATAAACATGTTTCTGCAAGTTTGGTCAACCCCATGTAAGTTATGGGGCAGTAACATCACACTTTTCAAAACGTGTTTTTCAGCCCGAAATAAACGCGTTTTTTCAGGCAACTGAATCTCCTTGTAACAGCAAGCTTCAGAAGAGCCCACACACTCAGCCCTTAACCCCAGTGTACAGAAAGTGTCAAAACGTGTTTTTCAGCAGAAATAAACATGTTTCTGCAAGTTTGGTCAACCCCATGTAAGTTATGGGGCAGTAACATCACACTTTTCAAAACGTGTTTTTCAGCCCGAAATAAACGCGTTTTTTCAGGCAACTGAATCTACTTGTAAAAACAAGGCTCAGAAGTGCCCACACACTCAGCCCTTAACCCCAGTGTACAGAAAGTGTCAAAACATGTTTTTCAGCAGAAATAAACATGTTTCTGCAAGTTTGGTCAACCCCAGGTAAGTTATGGGGCAGTAACATCACACTTTTCAAAACGTGTTTTTCAGCCCGAAATAAACGCGTTTTTTCAGGCAACTGAATCTCCTTGTAACAGCAAGGCTCAGAAGTGCCCACACACTCAGCCCTTAACCCCAGTGTACAGAAAGTGTCAAAACATGATTTTCAGCAGAAATAAACATGTTTCTGCAAGTTTGGTCAACCCCATGTAAGTTATGGGGCAGTAACATCACACTTTTCAAAACGTGTTTTTCAGCCCGAAATAAACACGTTTTTTCAGGCAACTGAATCTCCTTGTAACAGCAAGCTTCAGAAGAGCCCACACACTCAGCCCTTAACCCCAGTGTACAGAAAGTGTCAAAACGTGTTTTTCAGCAGAAATAAACATGTTTCTGCAAGTTTGGTCAACCCCATGTAAGTTATGGGGCAGTAACATCACTCTTTTCAAAACGTGTTTTTCAGCCCGAAATAAACGCGTTTTTTCAGGCAACTGAATCTACTTGTAACAACAAGGCTCAGAAGTGCCCACACACTCAGCCCTTAACCCCAGTGTACAGAAAGTGTCAAAACATGTTTTTCAGCAGAAATAAACATGTTTCTGCAAGTTTGGTCAACCCCATGTAAGTTATGGGGCAGTAACATCACACTTTTCAAAACGTGTTTTTCAGCCCGAAATAAACACGTTTTTTCAGGCAACTGAATCTCCTTGTAACAGCAAGCTTCAGAAGAGCCCACACACTCAGCCCTTAACCCCAGTGTACAGAAAGTGTCAAAACGTGTTTTTCAGCAGAAATAAACATGTTTCTGCAAGTTTGGTCAACCCCATGTAAGTTATGGGGCAGTAACATCACTCTTTTCAAAACGTGTTTTTCAGCCCGAAATAAACACGTTTTTTCAGGCAACTGAATCTCCTTGTAACAGCAAGCTTCAGAAGAGCCCACACACTCAGCCCTTAACCCCAGTGTACAGAAATTGTCAAAACATGTTTTTCAGCAGAAATATGTTTCTGCAAGTTTGGTCAACCCCAGGTAAGTTATGGGGCAGTAACATCACACTTTTCAAAACGTGTTTTTCAGCCCGAAATAAACGCGTTTTTTCAGGCAACTGAATCTCCTTGTAACAGCAAGCTTCAGAAGAGCCCACACACTCAGCCCTTAACCCCAGTGTACAGAAAGTGTCAAAACGTGTTTTTCAGCAGAAATAAACATGTTTCTGCAAGTTTGGTCAACCCCATGTAAGTTATGGGGCAGTAACATCACACTTTTCAAAACGTGTTTTTCAGCCCGAAATAAACGCGTTTTTCAGACAACTGAATCTCCTTGTAAAAGCAAGGCTCAGAAGTGCCCACACACTCAGCCCTTAACCCCAGTGTACAGAAAGTGTCAAAACGTGTTTTTCAGCAGAAATAAACATGTTTCTGCAAGTTTGGTCAACCCCATGTAAGTTATGGGGCAGTAACATCACTCTTTTCAAAACGTGTTTTTCAGCCCGAAATAAACGCGTTTTTTCAGGCAACTGAATCTACTTGTAAAAGCAAGGCTCAGAAGTGCCCACACACTCAGCCCTTAACCCCAGTGTACAGAAAGTGTCAAAACATGTTTTTCAGCAGAAATAAACATGTTTCTGCAAGTTTGGTCAACCCCATGTAAGTTATGGGGTAGTAACATCACACTTTTCAAAACGTGTTTTTCAGCCCGAAATAAACACGTTTTTTCAGGCAACTGAATCTCCTTGTAACAGCAAGCTTCAGAAGAGCCCACACACTCAGCCCTTAACCCCAGTGTACAGAAAGTGTCAAAACGTGTTTTTCAGCAGAAATAAACATGTTTCTGCAAGTTTGGTCAACCCCATGTAAGTTATGGGGCAGTAACATCACACTTTTCAAAACGTGTTTTTCAGCCCGAAATAAACGCGTTTTTTCAGACAACTGAATCTCCTTGTAACAGCAAGCTTCAGAAGAGCCCACACACTCAGCCCTTAACCCCAGTGTACAGAAAGTGTCAAAACGTGTTTTTCAGCAGAAATAAACATGTTTCTGCAAGTTTGGTCAACCCCATGTAAGTTATGGGGCAGTAACATCACACTTTTCAAAACGTGTTTTTCAGCCCGAAATAAACGCGTTTTTTCAGACAACTGAATCTCCTTGTAAAAGCAAGGCTCAGAAGTGCCCACACACTCAGCCCTTAACCCCAGTGTACAGAAAGTGTCAAAACGTGTTTTTCAGCAGAAATAAACATGTTTCTGCAAGTTTGGTCAACCCCATGTAAGTTATGGGGCAGTAACATCACACTTTTCAAAACGTGTTTTTCAGCCCGAAATAAACACGTTTTTTCAGGCAACTGAATCTCCTTGTAACAGCAAGCTTCAGAAGAGCCCACACACTCAGCCCTTAACCCCAGTGTACAGAAAGTGTCAAAACGTGTTTTTCAGCAGAAATAAACATGTTTCTGCAAGTTTGGTCAACCCCATGTAAGTTATGGGGCAGTAACATCACTCTTTTCAAAACGTGTTTTTCAGCCCGAAATAAACGCGTTTTTTCAGGCAACTGAATCTACTTGTAAAAGCAAGGCTCAGAAGTGCCCACACACTCACCCCTTAACCCCAGTGTACAGAAAGTGTCAAAACGTGTTTTTCAGCAGAAATAAACATGTTTCTGCAAGTTTGGTCAACCCCATGTAAGTTATGGGGCAGTAACATCACATTTTTCAAAACGTGTTTTTCAGCCCGAAATAAACGCGTTTTTTCAGACAACTGAATCTCCTTGTAACAGCAAGGCTCAGAAGAGCCCACACACTCAGCCCTTAACCCCAGTGTACAGAAAGTGTCAAAACGTGTTTTTCAGCAGAAATAAACATGTTTCTGCAAGTTTGGTCAACCCCATGTAAGTTATGGGGCAGTAACATCACACTTTTCAAAACGTGTTTTTCAGCCCGAAATAAACGCGTTTTTTCAGGCAACTGAATCTACTTGTAACAACAAGGCTCAGAAGTGCCCACACACTCAGCCCTTAACCCCAGTGTACAGAAAGTGTCAAAACATGTTTTTCAGCAGAAATAAACATGTTTCTGCAAGTTTGGTCAACCCCATGTAAGTTATGGGGTAGTAACATCACACTTTTCAAAACGTGTTTTTCAGCCCGAAATAAACGCGTTTTTTCAGACAACTGAATCTACTTGTAAAAGCAAGGCTCAGAAGTGCCCACACACTCAGCCCTTAACCCCAGTGTACAGAAACTGTCAAAACATGTTTTTCAGCAGAAATAAACATGTTTCTGCAAGTTTGGTCAACCCCATGTAAGTTATGGGGTAGTAACATCACACTTTTCAAAACGTGTTTTTCAGCCCGAAATAAACACGTTTTTTCAGGCAACTGAATCTCCTTGTAACAGCAAGCTTCAGAAGAGCCCACACACTCAGCCCTTAACCCCAGTGTACAGAAAGTGTCAAAACATGTTTTTCAGCAGAAATAAACATGTTTCTGCAAGTTTGGTCAACCCCATGTAAGTTATGGGGCAGTAACATCACTCTTTTCAAAACGTGTTTTTCAGCCCGAAATAAAAGCGTTTTTTCAAGCAACTGAATCTACTTGTAAAAGCAAGGCTCAGAAGTGCCCACACACTCAGCCCTTAACCCCAGTGTACAGAAAGTGTCAAAACATGTTTTTCAGCAGAAATAAACATGTTTCTGCAAGTTTGGTCAACCCCATGTAAGTTATGGGGCAGTAACATCACACTTTTCAAAACGTGTTTTTCAGCCCGAAATAAACACGTTTTTTCAGGCAACTGAATCTCCTTGTAACAGCAAGCTTCAGAAGAGCCCACACACTCAGCCCTTAACCCCAGTGTACAGAAAGTGTCAAAACGTGTTTTTCAGCAGAAATAAACATGTTTCTGCAAGTTTGGTCAACCCCATGTAAGTTATGGGGCAGTAACATCACACTTTTCAAAACGTGTTTTTCAGCCCGAAATAAACGCGTTTTTTCAGGCAACTGAATCTACTTGTAACAACAAGGCTCAGAAGTGCCCACACACTCAGCCCTTAACCCCAGTGTACAGAAAGTGTCAAAACATGTTTTTCAGCAGAAATAAACATGTTTCTGCAAGTTTGGTCAACCCCATGTAAGTTATGGGGCAGTAACATCACACTTTTCAAAACGTGTTTTTCAGCCCGAAATAAACACGTTTTTTCAGGCAACTGAATCTCCTTGTAACAGCAAGCTTCAGAAGTGCCCACACACTCAGCCCTTAACCCCAGTGTACAGAAAGTGTCAAAACGTGTTTTTCAGCAGAAATAAACATGTTTCTGCAAGTTTGGTCAACCCCATGTAAGTTATGGGGCAGTAACATCACACTTTTCAAAACGTGTTTTTCAGCCCGAAATAAACGCGTTTTTTCAGGCAACTGAATCTACTTGTAACAACAAGGCTCAGAAGTGCCCACACACTCAGCCCTTAACCCCAGTGTACAGAAATTGTCAAAACATGTTTTTCAGCAGAAATAAACATGTTTCTGCAAGTTTGGTCAACCCCATGTAAGTTATGGGGCAGTAACATCACACTTTTCAAAACGTGTTTTTCAGGCGAAATAAACACGTTTTTTCAGGCAACTGAATCTCCTTGTAACAGCAAGCTTCAGAAGAGCCCACACACTCAGCCCTTAACCCCAGTGTACAGAAATTGTCAAAACATGTTTTTCAGCAGAAATAAACATGTTTCTGCAAGTTTGGTCAACCCCAGGTAAGTTATGGGGCAGTAACATCACACTTTTCAAAACGTGTTTTTCAGCCCGAAATAAACGCGTTTTTTCAGGCAACTGAATCTCCTTGTAACAGCAAGGCTCAGAAGTGCCCACACACTCAGCCCTTAACCCCAGTGTACAGAAAGTGTCAAAACATGATTTTCAGCAGAAATAAACATGTTTCTGCAAGTTTGGTCAACCCCATGTAAGTTATGGGGCAGTAACATCACACTTTTCAAAACGTGTTTTTCAGCCCGAAATAAACACGTTTTTTCAGGCAACTGAATCTCCTTGTAACAGCAAGCTTCAGAAGAGCCCACACACTCAGCCCTTAACCCCAGTGTACAGAAAGTGTCAAAACGTGTTTTTCAGCAGAAATAAACATGTTTCTGCAAGTTTGGTCAACCCCATGTAAGTTATGGGGCAGTAACATCACTCTTTTCAAAACGTGTTTTTCAGCCCGAAATAAACGCGTTTTTTCAGGCAACTGAATCTACTTGTAAAAGCAAGGCTCAGAAGTGCCCACACACTCAGCCCTTAACCCCAGTGTACAGAAAGTGTCAAAACATGTTTTTCAGCAGAAATAAACATGTTTCTGCAAGTTTGGTCAACCCCATGTAAGTTATGGGGCAGTAACATCACACTTTTCAAAACGTGTTTTTCAGCCCGAAATAAACACGTTTTTTCAGGCAACTGAATCTCCTTGTAACAGCAAGCTTCAGAAGAGCCCACACACTCAGCCCTTAACCCCAGTGTACAGAAAGTGTCAAAACGTGTTTTTCAGCAGAAATAAACATGTTTCTGCAAGTTTGGTCAACCCCATGTAAGTTATGGGGCAGTAACATCACACTTTTCAAAACGTGTTTTTCAGCCCGAAATAAACGCGTTTTTTCAGGCAACTGAATCTACTTGTAACAACAAGGCTCAGAAGTGCCCACACACTCAGCCCTTAACCCCAGTGTACAGAAAGTGTCAAAACATGTTTTTCAGCAGAAATAAACATGTTTCTGCAAGTTTGGTCAACCCCATGTAAGTTATGGGGCAGTAACATCACACTTTTCAAAACGTGTTTTTCAGCCCGAAATAAACACGTTTTTTCAGGCAACTGAATCTCCTTGTAACAGCAAGCTTCAGAAGAGCCCACACACTCAGCCCTTAACCCCAGTGTACAGAAAGTGTCAAAACATGTTTTTCAGCAGAAATAAACATGTTTCTGCAAGTTTGGTCAACCCCATGTAAGTTATGGGGCAGTAACATCACACTTTTCAAAACGTGTTTTTCAGCCCGAAATAAACACGTTTTTTCAGGCAACTGAATCTCCTTGTAACAGCAAGCTTCAGAAGTGCCCACACACTCAGCCCTTAACCCCAGTGTACAGAAAGTGTCAAAACGTGTTTTTCAGCAGAAATAAACATGTTTCTGCAAGTTTGGTCAACCCCATGTAAGTTATGGGGCAGTAACATCACACTTTTCAAAACGTGTTTTTCAGCCCGAAATAAACGCGTTTTTTCAGACAACTGAATCTCCTTGTAACAGCAAGCTTCAGAAGAGCCCACACACTCAGCCCTTAACCCCAGTGTACAGAAATTGTCAAAACATGTTTTTCAGCAGAAATATGTTTCTGCAAGTTTGGTCAACCCCAGGTAAGTTATGGGGCAGTAACATCACACTTTTCAAAACGTGTTTTTCAGCCCGAAATAAACGCGTTTTTTCAGGCAACTGAATCTCCTTGTAACAGCAAGCTTCAGAAGAGCCCACACACTCAGCCCTTAACCCCAGTGTACAGAAAGTGTCAAAACGTGTTTTTCAGCAGAAATAAACATGTTTCTGCAAGTTTGGTCAACCCCATGTAAGTTATGGGGCAGTAACATCACACTTTTCAAAACGTGTTTTTCAGCCCGAAATAAACGCGTTTTTTCAGACAACTGAATCTCCTTGTAAAAGCAAGGCTCAGAAGTGCCCACACACTCAGCCCTTAACCCCAGTGTACAGAAAGTGTCAAAACGTGTTTTTCAGCAGAAATAAACATGTTTCTGCAAGTTTGGTCAACCCCATGTAAGTTATGGGGCAGTAACATCACTCTTTTCAAAACGTGTTTTTCAGCCCGAAATAAACGCGTTTTTTCAGGCAACTGAATCTACTTGTAAAAGCAAGGCTCAGAAGTGCCCACACACTCAGCCCTTAACCCCAGTGTACAGAAAGTGTCAAAACATGTTTTTCAGCAGAAATAAACATGTTTCTGCAAGTTTGGTCAACCCCATGTAAGTTATGGGGTAGTAACATCACACTTTTCAAAACGTGTTTTTCAGCCCGAAATAAACACGTTTTTTCAGGCAACTGAATCTCCTTGTAACAGCAAGCTTCAGAAGAGCCCACACACTCAGCCCTTAACCCCAGTGTACAGAAAGTGTCAAAACGTGTTTTTCAGCAGAAATAAACATGTTTCTGCAAGTTTGGTCAACCCCATGTAAGTTATGGGGCAGTAACATCACACTTTTCAAAACGTGTTTTTCAGCCCGAAATAAACGCGTTTTTTCAGACAACTGAATCTCCTTGTAAAAGCAAGGCTCAGAAGTGCCCACACACTCAGCCCTTAACCCCAGTGTACAGAAAGTGTCAAAACGTGTTTTTCAGCAGAAATAAACATGTTTCTGCAAGTTTGGTCAACCCCATGTAAGTTATGGGGCAGTAACATCACACTTTTCAAAACGTGTTTTTCAGCCCGAAATAAACACGTTTTTTCAGGCAACTGAATCTCCTTGTAACAGCAAGCTTCAGAAGAGCCCACACACTCAGCCCTTAACCCCAGTGTACAGAAAGTGTCAAAACGTGTTTTTCAGCAGAAATAAACATGTTTCTGCAAGTTTGGTCAACCCCATGTAAGTTATGGGGCAGTAACATCACTCTTTTCAAAACGTGTTTTTCAGCCCGAAATAAACGCGTTTTTTCAGGCAACTGAATCTACTTGTAAAAGCAAGGCTCAGAAGTGCCCACACACTCACCCCTTAACCCCAGTGTACAGAAAGTGTCAAAACGTGTTTTTCAGCAGAAATAAACATGTTTCTGCAAGTTTGGTCAACCCCATGTAAGTTATGGGGCAGTAACATCACATTTTTCAAAACGTGTTTTTCAGCCCGAAATAAACGCGTTTTTTCAGACAACTGAATCTCCTTGTAACAGCAAGGCTCAGAAGAGCCCACACACTCAGCCCTTAACCCCAGTGTACAGAAAGTGTCAAAACGTGTTTTTCAGCAGAAATAAACATGTTTCTGCAAGTTTGGTCAACCCCATGTAAGTTATGGGGCAGTAACATCACACTTTTCAAAACGTGTTTTTCAGCCCGAAATAAACGCGTTTTTTCAGGCAACTGAATCTACTTGTAACAACAAGGCTCAGAAGTGCCCACACACTCAGCCCTTAACCCCAGTGTACAGAAAGTGTCAAAACATGTTTTTCAGCAGAAATAAACATGTTTCTGCAAGTTTGGTCAACCCCATGTAAGTTATGGGGTAGTAACATCACACTTTTCAAAACGTGTTTTTCAGCCCGAAATAAACGCGTTTTTTCAGACAACTGAATCTACTTGTAAAAGCAAGGCTCAGAAGTGCCCACACACTCAGCCCTTAACCCCAGTGTACAGAAACTGTCAAAACATGTTTTTCAGCAGAAATAAACATGTTTCTGCAAGTTTGGTCAACCCCATGTAAGTTATGGGGTAGTAACATCACACTTTTCAAAACGTGTTTTTCAGCCCGAAATAAACACGTTTTTTTCGGGCTGAAAAAACGTAACAGCCAGCTTCAGAAGAGCCCACACACTCAGCCCTTAACCCCAGTGTACAGAAAGTGTCAAAACGTGTTTTTCAGCAGAAATAAACATGTTTCTGCAAGTTTGGTCAACCCCATGTAAGTTATGGGGCAGTAACATCACACTTTTCAAAACGTGTTTTTCAGCCCGAAATAAACGCGTTTTTTCAGACAACTGAATCTCCTTGTAAAAGCAAGGCTCAGAAGTGCCCACACACTCAGCCCTTAACCCCAGTGTACAGAAAGTGTCAAAACGTGTTTTTCAGCAGAAATAAACATGTTTCTGCAAGTTTGGTCAACCCCATGTAAGTTATGGGGCAGTAACATCACACTTTTCAAAACGTGTTTTTCAGCCCGAAATAAACGCGTTTTTTCAGGCAACTGAATCTACTTGTAACAACAAGGCTCAGAAGTGCCCACACACTCAGCCCTTAACCCCAGTGTACAGAAAGTGTCAAAACGTGTTTTTCAGCAGAAATAAACATGTTTCTGCAAGTTTGGTCAACCCCATGTAAGTTATGGGGCAGTAACATCACACTTTTCAAAACGTGTTTTTCAGCCCGAAATAAACACGTTTTTTCAGGCAACTGAATCTCCTTGTAACAGCAAGCTTCAGAAGAGCCCACACACTCAGCCCTTAACCCCAGTGTACAGAAAGTGTCAAAACGTGTTTTTCAGCAGAAATAAACATGTTTCTGCAAGTTTGGTCAACCCCATGTAAGTTATGGGGCAGTAACATCACACTTCTCAAAACGTGTTTTTCAGCCCGAAATAAACGCGTTTTTTCAGGCAACTGAATCTCCTTGTAACAGCAAGGCTCAGAAGTGCCCACACACTCAGCCCTTAACCCCAGTGTACAAAAAAGTGTCAAAACATGATTTTCAGCAGAAATAAACATGTTTCTGCAAGTTTGGTCAACCCCATGTAAGTTATGGGGCAGTAACATCACACTTTTCAAAACGTGTTTTTCAGCCCGAAATAAACACGTTTTTTCAGGCAACTGAATCTCCTTGTAACAGCAAGCTTCAGAAGAGCCCACACACTCAGCCCTTAACCCCAGTGTACAGAAAGTGTCAAAACGTGTTTTTCAGCAGAAATAAACATGTTTCTGCAAGTTTGGTCAACCCCATGTAAGTTATGGGGCAGTAACATCACACTTTTCAAAACGTGTTTTTCAGCACGAAATAAACGCGTTTTTTCAGGCAACTGAATCTCCTTGTAACAGCAAGCTTCAGAAGAGCCCACACACTCAGCCCTTAACCCCAGTGTACAGAAAGTGTCAAAACGTGTTTTTCAGCAGAAATAAACATGTTTCTGCAAGTTTGGTCAACCCCATGTAAGTTATGGGGCAGTAACATCACACTTTTCAAAACGTGTTTTTCAGCCCGAAATAAACACGTTTTTTCAGGCAACTGAATCTCCTTGTAACAGCAAGCTTCAGAAGAGCCCACACACTCAGCCCTTAACCCCAGTGTACAGAAAGTGTCAAAACATGTTTTTCAGCAGAAATAAACATGTTTCTGCAAGTTTGGTCAACCCCATGTAAGTTATGGGGCAGTAACATCACACTTTTCAAAACGTGTTTTTCAGCCCGAAATAAACACGTTTTTTCAGGCAACTGAATCTCCTTGTAACAGCAAGCTTCAGAAGAGCCCACACACTCAGCCCTTAACCCCAGTGTACAGAAAGTGTCAAAACGTGTTTTTCAGCAGAAATAAACATGTTTCTGCAAGTTTGGTCAACCCCATGTAAGTTATGGGGCAGTAACATCACACTTTTCAAAACGTGTTTTTCAGCACGAAATAAACGCGTTTTTTCAGGCAACTGAATCTCCTTGTAACAGCAAGCTTCAGAAGAGCCCACACACTCAGCCCTTAACCCCAGTGTACAGAAAGTGTCAAAACGTGTTTTTCAGCAGAAATAAACATGTTTCTGCAAGTTTGGTCAACCCCATGTAAGTTATGGGGCAGTAACATCACACTTTTCAAAACGTGTTTTTCAGCCCGAAATAAACACGTTTTTTCAGGCAACTGAATCTCCTTGTAACAGCAAGCTTCAGAAGAGCCCACACACTCAGCCCTTAACCCCAGTGTACAGAAAGTGTCAAAACATGTTTTTCAGCAGAAATAAACATGTTTCTGCAAGTTTGGTCAACCCCATGTAAGTTATGGGGCAGTAACATCACACTTTTCAAAACGTGTTTTTCAGCCCGAAATAAACACGTTTTTTCAGGCAACTGAATCTCCTTGTAACAGCAAGCTTCAGAAGAGCCCACACACTCAGCCCTTAACCCCAGTGTACAGAAAGTGTCAAAACGTGTTTTTCAGCAGAAATAAACATGTTTCTGCAAGTTTGGTCAACCCCATGTAAGTTATGGGGCAGTAACATCACACTTTTCAAAACGTGTTTTTCAGCCCGAAATAAACGCGTTTTTTCAGGCAACTGAATCTACTTGTAAAAGCAAGGCTCAGAAGTGCCCACACACTCAGCCCTTAACCCCAGTGTACAGAAAGTGTCAAAACATGTTTTTCAGCAGAAATAAACATGTTTCTGCAAGTTTGGTCAACCCCATGTAAGTTATGGGGCAGTAACATCACACTTTTCAAAACGTGTTTTTCAGCCCGAAATAAACACGTTTTTTCAGGCAACTGAATCTCCTTGTAACAGCAAGCTTCAGAAGAGCCCACACACTCAGCCCTTAACCCCAGTGTACAGAAAGTGTCAAAACGTGTTTTTCAGCAGAAATAAACATGTTTCTGCAAGTTTGGTCAACCCCATGTAAGTTATGGGGCAGTAACATCACACTTTTCAAAACGTGTTTTTCAGCCCGAAATAAACGCGTTTTTTCAGACAACTGAATCTCCTTGTAAAAGCAAGGCTCAGAAGTGCCCACACACTCAGCCCTTAACCCCAGTGTACAGAAAGTGTCAAAACGTGTTTTTCAGCAGAAATAAACATGTTTCTGCAAGTTTGGTCAACCCCATGTAAGTTATGGGGCAGTAACATCACACTTTTCAAAACGTGTTTTTCAGCCCGAAATAAACACGTTTTTTCAGGCAACTGAATCTCCTTGTAACAGCAAGCTTCAGAAGAGCCCACACACTCAGCCCTTAACCCCAGTGTACAGAAAGTGTCAAAACGTGTTTTTCAGCAGAAATAAACATGTTTCTGCAAGTTTGGTCAACCCCATGTAAGTTATGGGGCAGTAACATCACACTTTTCAAAACGTGTTTTTCAGCCCGAAATAAACGCGTTTTTTCAGGCAACTGAATCTACTTGTAACAACAAGGCTCAGAAGTGCCCACACACTCAGCCCTTAACCCCAGTGTACAGAAAGTGTCAAAACATGTTTTTCAGCAGAAATAAACATGTTTCTGCAAGTTTGGTCAACCCCATGTAAGTTATGGGGCAGTAACATCACACTTTTCAAAACGTGTTTTTCAGCCCGAAATAAACACGTTTTTTCAGGCAACTGAATCTCCTTGTAACAGCAAGCTTCAGAAGAGCCCACACACTCAGCCCTTAACCCCAGTGTACAGAAAGTGTCAAAACGTGTTTTTCAGCAGAAATAAACATGTTTCTGCAAGTTTGGTCAACCCCATGTAAGTTATGGGGCAGTAACATCACTCTTTTCAAAACGTGTTTTTCAGCCCGAAATAAACACGTTTTTTCAGGCAACTGAATCTCCTTGTAACAGCAAGCTTCAGAAGAGCCCACACACTCAGCCCTTAACCCCAGTGTACAGAAATTGTCAAAACATGTTTTTCAGCAGAAATAAACATGTTTCTGCAAGTTTGGTCAACCCCAGGTAAGTTATGGGGCAGTAACATCACACTTTTCAAAACGTGTTTTTCAGCCCGAAATAAACGCGTTTTTTCAGGCAACTGAATCTCCTTGTAACAGCAAGCTTCAGAAGAGCCCACACACTCAGCCCTTAACCCCAGTGTACAGAAAGTGTCAAAACGTGTTTTTCAGCAGAAATAAACATGTTTCTGCAAGTTTGGTCAACCCCATGTAAGTTATGGGGCAGTAACATCACACTTTTCAAAACGTGTTTTTCAGACCGAAATAAACGCGTTTTTTCAGACAACTGAATCTCCTTGTAACAGCAAGCTTCAGAAGAGCCCACACACTCAGCCCTTAACCCCAGTGTACAGAAAGTGTCAAAACGTGTTTTTCAGCAGAAATAAACATGTTTCTGCAAGTTTGGTCAACCCCATGTAAGTTATGGGGCAGTAACATCACACTTTTCTAAACGTGTTTTTCAGCCCGAAATAAACGCGTTTTTTCAGACAACTGAATCTCCTTGTAAAAGCAAGGCTCAGAAGTGCCCACACACTCAGCCCTTAACCCCAGTGTACAGAAAGTGTCAAAACGTGTTTTTCAGCAGAAATAAACATGTTTCTGCAAGTTTGGTCAACCCCATGTAAGTTATGGGGCAGTAACATCACACTTTTCAAAACGTGTTTTTCAGCCCGAAATAAACGCGTTTTTTCAGGCAACTGAATCTCCTTGTAACAGCAAGCTTCAGAAGGGCCCACACACTCAGCCCTTAACCCCAGTGTACAGAAAGTGTCAAAACGTGTTTTTCAGCAGAAATAAACATGTTTCTGCAAGTTTGGTCAACCCCATGTAAGTTATGGGGCAGTAACATCACACTTTTCAAAACGTGTTTTTCAGCCCGAAATAAACGCGTTTTTTCAGGCAACTGAATCTCCTTGTAACAGCAAGCTTCAGAAGAGCCCACACACTCAGCCCTTAACCCCAGTGTACAGAAAGTGTCAAAACGTGTTTTTCAGCAGAAATAAACATGTTCCTGCAAGTTTGGTCAACCCCATGTAAGTTATGGGGCAGTAACATCACACTTTTCAAAACGTGTTTTTCAGCCCGAAATAAACACGTTTTTTCAGGCAACTGAATCTCCTTGTAACAGCAAGCTTCAGAAGAGCCCACACACTCAGCCCTTAACCCCAGTGTACAGAAAGTGTCAAAACATGTTTTTCAGCAGAAATAAACATGTTTCTGCAAGTTTGGTCAACCCCATGTAAGTTATGGGGCAGTAACATCACATTTTTCAAAACGTGTTTTTCAGCCCGAAATAAACGCGTTTTTTCAGACAACTGAATCTCCTTGTAACAGCAAGGCTCAGAAGAGCCCACACACTCAGCCCTTAACCCCAGTGTACAGAAAGTGTCAAAACGTGTTTTTCAGCAGAAATAAACATGTTTCTGCAAGTTTGGTCAACCCCATGTAAGTTATGGGGCAGTAACATCACACTTTTCAAACGTGTTTTTCAGCCCGAAATAAACGCGTTTTTTCAGGCAACTGAATCTACTTGTAACAAGAAGGCTCAGAAGTGCCCACACACTCAGCCCTTAACCCCAGTGTACAGAAAGTGTCAAAACGTGTTTTTCAGCAGAAATAAACATGTTTCTGCAAGTTTGGTCAACCCCATGTAAGTTATGGGGCAGTAACATCACACTTTTCAAAACGTGTTTTTCAGCCCGAAATAAACACGTTTTTTCAGGCAACTGAATCTCCTTGTAACAGCAAGCTTCAGAAGAGCCCACACACTCAGCCCTTAACCCCAGTGTACAGAAAGTGTCAAAACATGTTTTTTCAGCAGAAATAAACATGTTTCTGCAAGTTTGGTCAACCCCATGTAAGTTATGGGGCAGTAACATCACACTTTTCAAAACGTGTTTTTCAGCCCGAAATAAACACGTTTTTTCAGGCAACTGAATCTCCTTGTAACAGCAAGCTTCAGAAGAGCCCACACACTCAGCCCTTAACCCCAGTGTACAGAAAGTGTCAAAACGTGTTTTTCAGCAGAAATAAACATGTTTCTGCAAGTTTGGTCAACCCCATGTAAGTTATGGGGCAGTAACATCACACTTTTCAAAACGTGTTTTTCAGCCCGAAATAAACGCGTTTTTTCAGGCAACTGAATCTACTTGTAAAAGCAAGGCTCAGAAGTGCCCACACACTCAGCCCTTAACCCCAGTGTACAGAAAGTGTCAAAACATGTTTTTCAGCAGAAATAAACATGTTTCTGCAAGTTTGGTCAACCCCATGTAAGTTATGGGGCAGTAACATCACACTTTTCAAAACGTGTTTTTCAGCCCGAAATAAACACGTTTTTTCAGGCAACTGAATCTCCTTGTAACAGCAAGCTTCAGAAGAGCCCACACACTCAGCCCTTAACCCCAGTGTACAGAAAGTGTCAAAACGTGTTTTTCAGCAGAAATAAACATGTTTCTGCAAGTTTGGTCAACCCCATGTAAGTTATGGGGCAGTAACATCACACTTCTCAAAACGTGTTTTTCAGCCCGAAATAAACGCGTTTTTTCAGGCAACTGAATCTCCTTGTAACAGCAAGGCTCAGAAGTGCCCACACACTCAGCCCTTAACCCCAGTGTACAGAAAGTGTCAAAACATGATTTTCAGCAGAAATAAACATGTTTCTGCAAGTTTGGTCAACCCCATGTAAGTTATGGGGCAGTAACATCACACTTTTCAAAACGTGTTTTTCAGCCCGAAATAAACACGTTTTTTCAGGCAACTGAATCTCCTTGTAACAACAAGGCTCAGAAGTGCCCACACACTCAGCCCTTAACCCCAGTGTACAGAAAGTGTCAAAACATGTTTTTCAGCAGAAATAAACATGTTTCTGCAAGTTTGGTCAACCCCATGTAAGTTATGGGGCAGTAACATCACACTTTTCAAAACGTGTTTTTCAGCCCGAAATAAACACGTTTTTTCAGGCAACTGAATCTCCTTGTAACAGCAAGCTTCAGAAGAGCCCACACACTCAGCCCTTAACCCCAGTGTACAGAAAGTGTCAAAACGTGTTTTTCAGCAGAAATAAACATGTTTCTGCAAGTTTGGTCAACCCCATGTAAGTTATGGGGCAGTAACATCACTCTTTTCAAAACGTGTTTTTCAGCCCGAAATAAACACGTTTTTTCAGGCAACTGAATCTCCTTGTAACAGCAAGCTTCAGAAGAGCCCACACACTCAGCCCTTAACCCCAGTGTACAGAAATTGTCAAAACATGTTTTTCAGCAGAAATAAACATGTTTCTGCAAGTTTGGTCAACCCCAGGTAAGTTATGGGGCAGTAACATCACACTTTTCAAAACGTGTTTTTCAGCCCGAAATAAACGCGTTTTTTCAGGCAACTGAATCTCCTTGTAACAGCAAGCTTCAGAAGAGCCCACACACTCAGCCCTTAACCCCAGTGTACAGAAAGTGTCAAAACGTGTTTTTCAGCAGAAATAAACATGTTTCTGCAAGTTTGGTCAACCCCATGTAAGTTATGGGGCAGTAACATCACACTTTTCAAAACGTGTTTTTCAGCCCGAAATAAACGCGTTTTTTCAGACAACTGAATCTCCTTGTAAAAGCAAGGCTCAGAAGTGCCCACACACTCAGCCCTTAACCCCAGTGTACAGAAAGTGTCAAAACGTGTTTTTCAGCAGAAATAAACATGTTTCTGCAAGTTTGGTCAACCCCATGTAAGTTATGGGGCAGTAACATCACTCTTTTCAAAACGTGTTTTTCAGCCCGAAATAAACGCGTTTTTTCAGGCAACTGAATCTACTTGTAAAAGCAAGGCTCAGAAGTGCCCACACACTCAGCCCTTAACCCCAGTGTACAGAAAGTGTCAAAACATGTTTTTCAGCAGAAATAAACATGTTTCTGCAAGTTTGGTCAACCCCATGTAAGTTATGGGGTAGTAACATCACACTTTTCAAAACGTGTTTTTCAGCCCGAAATAAACACGTTTTTTCAGGCAACTGAATCTCCTTGTAACAGCAAGCTTCAGAAGAGCCCACACACTCAGCCCTTAACCCCAGTGTACAGAAAGTGTCAAAACGTGTTTTTCAGCAGAAATAAACATGTTTCTGCAAGTTTGGTCAACCCCATGTAAGTTATGGGGCAGTAACATCACACTTTTCAAAACGTGTTTTTCAGCCCGAAATAAACGCGTTTTTTCAGACAACTGAATCTCCTTGTAACAGCAAGCTTCAGAAGAGCCCACACACTCAGCCCTTAACCCCAGTGTACAGAAAGTGTCAAAACATGTTTTTCAGCAGAAATAAACATGTTTCTGCAAGTTTGGTCAACCCCAGGTAAGTTATGGGGCAGTAACATCACACTTTTCAAAACGTGTTTTTCAGCCCGAAATAAAGCGTTTTTTCAGGCAACTGAATCTCCTTGTAACAGCAAGGCTCAGAAGTGCCCACACACTCAGCCCTTAACCCCAGTGTACAGAAAGTGTCAAAACATGATTTTCAGCAGAAATAAACATGTTTCTGCAAGTTTGGTCAACCCCATGTAAGTTATGGGGCAGTAACATCACACTTTTCAAAACGTGTTTTTCAGCCCGAAATAAACACGTTTTTTCAGGCAACTGAATCTCCTTGTAACAGCAAGCTTCAGAAGAGCCCACACACTCAGCCCTTAACCCCAGTGTACAGAAAGTGTCAAAACGTGTTTTTCAGCAGAAATAAACATGTTTCTGCAAGTTTGGTCAACCCCATGTAAGTTATGGGGCAGTAACATCACTCTTTTCAAAACGTGTTTTTCAGCCCGAAATAAACGCGTTTTTTCAGGCAACTGAATCTACTTGTAAAAGCAAGGCTCAGAAGTGCCCACACACTCAGCCCTTAACCCCAGTGTACAGAAAGTGTCAAAACATGTTTTTCAGCAGAAATAAACATGTTTCTGCAAGTTTGGTCAACCCCATGTAAGTTATGGGGCAGTAACATCACACTTTTCAAAACGTGTTTTTCAGCCCGAAATAAACACGTTTTTTCAGGCAACTGAATCTCCTTGTAACAGCAAGCTTCAGAAGAGCCCACACACTCAGCCCTTAACCCCAGTGTACAGAAAGTGTCAAAACGTGTTTTTCAGCAGAAATAAACATGTTTCTGCAAGTTTGGTCAACCCCATGTAAGTTATGGGGCAGTAACATCACACTTTTCAAAACGTGTTTTTCAGCCCGAAATAAACGCGTTTTTTCAGGCAACTGAATCTACTTGTAACAACAAGGCTCAGAAGTGCCCACACACTCAGCCCTTAACCCCAGTGTACAGAAAGTGTCAAAACATGTTTTTCAGCAGAAATAAACATGTTTCTGCAAGTTTGGTCAACCCCATGTAAGTTATGGGGCAGTAACATCACACTTTTCAAAACGTGTTTTTCAGCCCGAAATAAACACGTTTTTTCAGGCAACTGAATCTCCTTGTAACAGCAAGCTTCAGAAGAGCCCACACACTCAGCCCTTAACCCCAGTGTACAGAAAGTGTCAAAACATGTTTTTCAGCAGAAATAAACATGTTTCTGCAAGTTTGGTCAACCCCATGTAAGTTATGGGGCAGTAACATCACACTTTTCAAAACGTGTTTTTCAGCCCGAAATAAACACGTTTTTTCAGGCAACTGAATCTCCTTGTAACAGCAAGCTTCAGAAGTGCCCACACACTCAGCCCTTAACCCCAGTGTACAGAAAGTGTCAAAACGTGTTTTTCAGCAGAAATAAACATGTTTCTGCAAGTTTGGTCAACCCCATGTAAGTTATGGGGCAGTAACATCACACTTTTCAAAACGTGTTTTTCAGCCCGAAATAAACGCGTTTTTTCAGGCAACTGAATCTACTTGTAACAACAAGGCTCAGAAGTGCCCACACACTCAGCCCTTAACCCCAGTGTACAGAAATTGTCAAAACATGTTTTTCAGCAGAAATAAACATGTTTCTGCAAGTTTGGTCAACCCCATGTAAGTTATGGGGCAGTAACATCACACTTTTCAAAACGTGTTTTTCAGGCGAAATAAACACGTTTTTTCAGGCAACTGAATCTCCTTGTAACAGCAAGCTTCAGAAGAGCCCACACACTCAGCCCTTAACCCCAGTGT